>NW_027041065.1:0-88695 GCF_037179485.1 Ochlerotatus camptorhynchus
CACACCAAAAAATCATCGAAAAATAATAAAGGCGAAAAAAAAAATTTTAATTTTTTTTTCCATTTTCGATGCCAGCCACAAAACAATCATCAAAAAATAAAAGACGTAAAAACAAATTCTTGAATTTTTTTCCCTTTTTCGGTGCCAGCCACACAAAAAAAAATCATCGAAAAATAAAAAAATGGATTTTTTTTTTTCATTTTCGATGCCAGCCACAAAAAAAAAACATGAAAAAATAAAAAAATGGAAAAAAAACATTTTAAATTTTTTTTTTTTTTTCATTTTCGATGCCAGCCACACAAAAAAATCATCGAAAAATAAAAAAAGACAAAAAAAAATTCTTTTCCCTTTTTCGGTGCCAGCCACACAAAAAAATTATCGAAAAATAAAAAAGGCGAAAAAAAAATTCTTAAATTTGTGTTCCCATTTTCGATGCCAGCCACACAAAAAAATCATCGAAAAATAATAAAGGCGAAAAAATTTTTTTTAATTTTTTTTTCCATTTTCGATGCCAGCCACAAAAAAAAATCATTGAAAAATAAAAAAAATGGAATTTTTTTTTTTTTTTTTCCATTTTCGATGCCAGTCACACCAAAAAATCATCGAAAAATAAAAAAAGGCGAAAAAAAAAATTTTAATTTTTTTTTCCATTTTTGATGCCAGCCACAAAAAAAAAATCATTGAAAAATAAAAAAAATTGAATTTTTTTTTTGTTTTCCATTTCGATGCCAGCCACACCAAAAAATCATCGAAAAATAAAAAAAAGGCGAAAAAAAATTCTTAAATTTGTTTTTCCATTTTCGATGCCAGCCACACAAAAAAATCATCGAAAAACAAAAGAGGCGAAAAAAAAAATTAAAATTTTTTTTTTCTATTTTCGATGCCTGCTACAAAAAAAAATCATCGAAAAATAAAAAAAAAGGCGAAAAAAAAATTCTTAAATTTTATTTTCCCATTTTCGATGCCAGCCACACCAAAAAATCATCGAAAAATAAAAAAAGGCGAAAAAAAAATTCTTAAATTTGTTTTTCCATTTTTGATGCCAGCCACACAAAAAAAATCATCGAAAAATAAAAAAAGGCGAAAAAAAAAAATTTAATTTTTTTTTTCCATTTTCGATGCCAGCCACACAAAAAAACTCAACGAAAAATAAAAAAAATGAAAAAAAAAATTATTTTTTTTTTCCATTTTCGATGCCAGCCACAAAAAAAATCATCGAAAAATAAAAAAGGCAAAAAAAAATTCTTGAATTTTTTTTCCCTTTTTCGGTGCCAGCCACACAAAAAAATCATCGAAAAATAAAAACAATGGAATTTTTTTTTTTTTTCATTTTCAATGCCAGCCACAAAAAAAAAATCATCGAAAAATAAAAAAATGGAAAAAAAAACTTTTAATTTTTTTTTCCATTTTCGATGCCAGCCACAAAAAAAATTATCGAAAAATAAAAAAGACAAAAAAAAAAATTCTTGAATTTTTTTCCCTTTTTCGGTGCCAGCCACACAAAAAAAATCATCGAAAAATAAAAAAAGGGGAAAAAAAATTCTTAAATTTGTTTTCCCATTTTCGATGCCAGCCACACAAAAAAAAATCATCGAAAAATAAAAAAGGCGAAAAAAAAATTTTAAATTTTTTTTTCCATTTTGATGCCTGCTACAAAAAAAAATCATCGGAAAATAAAAAAAGGCAAAAAAAAATTCTTAAATTTGTTTTCCCATTTTCGATGCCAGCCACACAAAAAAATCATCGAAAAATAAAAAAGGCGAAAAAAATTTATTAATTTTTTTTTTCCATTTTCGATGCCAGCTACACAAAAAAATCATCGAAAAATAGAAAAAGGCGAAAAAAAAATTCTTAAATTTTATTTTCCTATTTTCCCACACCAAAAAATCATCGAAAAATAAAAAGAAGGCGAAAAAATATTTTTAAATTTTTTTTTCCATTTTCGATGCCAGCCACACCAAAAAATCATCGAAAAATAAAAAAAGGCGAAAAAAAAATTCTAATTTTTTTTTCCATTTTTGATGCCAGCCACACAAAAAAATCATCGAAAAATAAAAAAATGGATTTTTTTTTTTTTTTTCCGTTTCGATGCCAGCCACAAAAAAAATCATCGAAAAATAAAAAAGGCAAAAAAAAATTCTTGAATTTTTTTCCCTTTTTCGGTGCCAAACACACAAAAAAACAATCGAAAAATAAAAAAAATGGAAATTTATTTTTTTTTCATTTTCGATGCCAGCCACAAAAAAAAATCATCGAAAAATAAAAAAATGGAAATAAAAAATTTAAAACTTTTTTTTCCATTTTCAATGCCAGCCACAAAAAAAATCATCAAAAAAAAAAAATCTTGATTTTTTTTCCCTTTTTTGGTGCCAGCCACACACAAAAATCATCGAAAAATAAAAAAAGGCGAAAAAAAAAATGCTTAAATTTGTTTTCCCATTTTCGATGCCAGCCACACAAAAAAATCATCGAAAAATAAAAAAAGGCGAAAAAAAAAATTTTAATTTTTTTTTTCCATTTTTGATGCCAGCCACAAAAAAAATCATCGAAAAATAAAAAAGGCGAAAAAAAATTCTTAAATTTGTTTTCCCATTTTCGATGCCAGCCACACAAAAAAATCATCGAAAAATAAAAAAAGCGAAAAAATAAATTTTAATTTTTTTTCCATTTTTGATGCCAGCCACAAAAAAAATCATCGAAAAATAAAAAAATGGAAAAAAAAATTATTTCTTTTTTTTCTATTTTCGATGCCAGCCACAAAAAAAAACATCAAAAAATAAACAAGACAAAAAAAAAATCTTGATTTTTTTTCCCTTTTTCACAAAATAATCATCGAAAAATAAAAAAAGGCGAAAGAAAAATTCTTAAATTTGTTTTCCCATTTTCGATGCCAGTAATAAAAAAAGGCGAAAAAAAGCTTCTTAAATTCTATTTTCCCATTTTCGATGCCAGCCACACCAAAAAATCATCGAAAAATTAAAAAAGGCGAAACAATTTTTTTTAATTTTTTTTTCCATTTTTGATGCCACACCAAAAAATCATCGAAAAATAAAAAAAAGACGAAAAAAAAAGTTTAATTTGTTTTTTCCATTTTCGATGCCAGCCACAAAAAAAAATCATCGAAAAATACCAAAAAATCATCGAAAAATAAAAAAAAGACGAAAAAAAAAGTTTAATTTGTTTTTTCCATTTTCGATGCCAGCCACAAAAAAAAATCATCGAAAAATAAAAAAGGCAAAAAAAATTCTTGAATTTTTTTTCCCTTTTTCGGTGCCAGCCACACAAAAAAATCATCGAAAAATAAAAAAAAAGGCGAAAAAAAAAATTCTTAAATTTTTTTTCCCATTTTCGATGCCAGCCACACAAAAAAATCATCGAAAAATAAAAAAATAGAAAAAAAAAATTATTTTTTTTCCATTTTCGATGCCAGCCACACAAAAAAATCATCGAAAAATAAAAAAATGGAAAAAAAAAAATTTAATTTTTTTTTCCATTTTCGATGCCAGCCACAAAAAAAATCATCAAAAAATAAAAAACGCAAAAAAAATTCTCGAATTTTTTTTCCCTTTTTCGGTGCCAGCCACACAAAAAAAATCATCGAAAAATAAAAAAATTGGAATTTTTTTTTTTCATTTTTGATGCCAGCCACAAAAAAAAATCATCGAAAAATAAAAAAAAGGCGAACAAAAATTTCTTAAATTTTATTTTCCCATTTTCGATGCCAGCCACACAAAAAAATCATCGAAAAATTAAAAAAGGCGAAAATTTTTTTTTTTTATTTTTTTTTTCCATTTTCGATGCCAGCCACACCAAAAAATCATCGAAAAATAAAAAAAAGGCGAAAAAAAAAATTTTAATTTTTTTTTTCATTTTCGATGCCAGCCACACAAAAAAATCATCGAAAAATAAAAATATGGAAAAAAAATTTAATTTTTTTTTCCATTTTCGATGCCAGCCACAAAAAAAATCATAAAAAAATAAAAAAGGCAAAAAAAAATTCTTGATTTTTTTTTCCCTTTTTCGGTGCCAGCCACACAAAAAAAAATCATCGAAAACTAAAAAAATTGAATTTTTTTTTTCATTTTCGATGCCAGCCACAAAAAAAAAATCATCGAAAAAAAAAAATGGAAAAAATAAATTTTAAATTTTTTTTTCCATTTTCGATGCCAGCCACAAAAAAAAATCATCGAAAAATAAAAAAAAGGCGAAAAAAAAATTCTTAAATTGGTTTTCCCATTTTCGATGCCAGCCACACAAAAAAATCATCGAAAAATAAAAAAGGCGAAAAAATTTTTTTTAATTTTTTTTCCATTTTCGATGCCATCCACAAAAAAAAATCATCGAAAAATAAAAAAATGGAAAAAAAAAACTTGTAATTTTTTTTTCCTTTTTCGATGCCAGCCCTAAAAAAAATTATCGAAAAATAAAAAAGACAAAAAAAAAAATTCTTGAATTTTTTTCCCTTTTTCGGTGCCAGCCACACAAAAAAAAATCATCGAAAAATAAAAAAGGGGAAAAAAAAATTCTTAAATTTTATTTTCTCATTTTCGATGCCAGCCACACCAAAAAATCATCGAAAAATAAAAAAAGGAAAAAAAAAATTCTTAAATTTGTTTTCCCATTTTCGATGCCAGCCACACAAAAAAATCATCGAAAAATAAAAAAGGCGAAAAAATTTTTTTAATTTTTTTTTTCCATTTTCGATGCCAGCTACACAAAAAAATCATCGAAAAATAGAAAAAGGCGAAAAAAAAATTCTTAAATTTTATTTTCCCATTTTCCCACACCAAAAAATCATCGAAAAATAAAAAGAAGGCGAAAAAAATTTTTTTAATTTTTTTTTTTCCATTTTCGATGCCAGCCACACCAAAAAATCATCGAAAAATAAAAAAAGGCGAAAAAAAAAATTTAATTTTTTTTTTCCATTTTTGATGCCAGCCACACAAAAAAATCATCGAAAAATAAAAAAATGGAAATTTATTTTTTTTTTCATTTTCGATGCCAGCCACAAAAAAAAAATCATCGAAAAATAAAAAAAAATGGAAATAAAAAATTTAAATTTTTTTTTCCATTTTCGATGCCAGCCACAAAAAAAATATCATCAAAAAAAAAAAATCTTTATTTTTTTTCCCTTTTTTGGTGCCAGCCACACACAAAAATCATCGAAAAATAAAAAAAGGCAAAGAAAAAAATTCTTAAATTTGTTTTCCCATTTTCGATGCCAGCCACACAAAAAAATCATCGAAAAATAAAAAAAGGCGAAAAAATTTTTTTTAATTTTTTTTTCCATTTTTGATGCCAGCCACAAAAAAAATCATCGAAAAATAAAAAAAGGCGAAAAAAAATTCTTAAATTTGTTTTCCCATTTTCGATGCCAGCCACACAAAAAAATCATCGAAAAATAAAAAAAGCGAAAAAAAAAAATCTTGATTTTTTCCTCTTTTTCGGTGCCAGCCACACAAAAAAATCATCGAAAAATAAAAAAAAGGCGAAAAAAAATTTCTTAAATTTTATTTTCCCATTTTCGATGCCAGCCACACCAAAAAATCATCGAAAAATTAAAAAAGGCGAAACAATTTTTTTTTAATTTTTTTTTCCATTTTCGATGCCAGCCACACCAAAAAATCATCAAAAAATAAAAAAAAGGCGAAAAAAAAATTTTTAATTTTTTTTTCTATTTTCGATGCCAGCCACACAAAAAAATCATCGAAAAATAAAAAAATGGAAAAAAAAATTTAGTTTTTTTTTTTTCATTTTCGATGCCAGCCACAAAAAAAATCATCAAAAAATAAAAAACGCAAAAAAAAAATTCTTGAATTTTGTTTCCCTTTTTCGGTGCCAGCCAAACAAAAAAAAATCATCGAAAAATAAAAAAAATGGATTTTTTTTTTCATTTTCGATGCCAGCCACAAAAAAAATCATCGAAAAATTAAAAAAGGCGAAACAATTTTTTTTTAATTTTTTTTCCATTTTCGATGCCAGCCACACCAAAAAATCATCAAAAAATAAAAAAAAGGCGAAAAAAAAATTTTTAATTTTTTTTCCATTTTCGATGCCAGCCACACAAAAAAATCATCGAAAAATAAAAAAATGGAAAAAAAAAAATTTAATTTTTTTTTCCATTTTCGATGCCAGCCACAAAAAAAAATCATCAAAAAATAAAAAACGCAAAAAAAATTCTCGAATTTTTTTTCCCTTTTTCGGTGCCAGCCACACAAAAAAAATCATCGAAAAATAAAAAAATTGGAATTTTTTTTTTCATTTTTGATGCCAGCCACAAAAAAAAATCATCGAAAAATAAAAAAAAGGCGAACAAAAATTTCTTAAATTTTATTTTCCCATTTTCGATGCCAGCCACACAAAAAAATCATCGAAAAATTAAAAAAGGCGAAAAAATTTTTTTTTTATTTTTTTTTTCCATTTTCGATGCCAGCCACACCAAAAAATCATCGAAAAATAAAAAAAAGGCGAAAAAAAAAATTTTAATTTTTTTTTTCATTTTCGATGCCAGCCACACAAAAAAATCATCGAAAAATAAAAATATGGAAAAAAAATTTAATTTTTTTTTCCATTTTCGATGCCAGCCACAAAAAAAACATAAAAAAATAAAAAAGGCAAAAAAAAATTCTTGATTTTTTTTTCCCTTTTTCGGTGCCAGCCACACAAAAAAAAAAATCATCGAAAACTAAAAAAATTGAATTTTTTTTTTCATTTTCGATGCCAGCCACAAAAAAAATCATCGAAAAAAAAAAATGGAAAAAATAAATTTTAAATTTTTTTTTCCATTTTCGATGCCAGCCACAAAAAAAAATCATCGAAAAATAAAAAAAAAGGCGAAAAAAAAATTCTTAAATTTGTTTTCCCATTTTCGATGCCAGCCACACAAAAAAATCATCGAAAAATAAAAAAATGGAAATTTTTTTTTTTTTTCATTTTCGATGCCAGCCACAAAAAAAAAATCATCGAAAAATAAAAAAAAAATGGAAATAAAAAATTTAAATTTTTTTTTTCCATTTTCGATGCCAGCCACAAAAAAAATATCATCAAAAAAAAAAATCTTTATTTTTTTTCCCTTTTTTGGTGCCAGCCACACACAAAAATCATCGAAAAATAAAAAAAGGCAAAAAAAAAAATTCTTAAATTTGTTTTCCCATTTTCGATGCCAGCCACACAAAAAAATCATCGAAAAATAAAAAAAGGCGAAAAAAATTTTTTTAATTTTTTTTTCCATTTTTGATGCCAGCCACAAAAAAAATCATCGAAAAATAAAAAAAGGCGAAAAAAAAATTCTTAAATTTGTTTTCCCATTTTCGATGCCAGCCACACAAAAATATCATCGAAAAATAAAAAAAGCGAAAAAAAAAAATCTTGATTTTTTTCTCTTTTTCGGTGCCAGCCACACAAAAAAATCATCGAAAAATAAAAAAAAGGCGAAAAAAAAATACTTAAATTTGTTTTCCCATTTTCGATGCCAGTAATAAAAAAAGGCGAAAAAAAATTTCTTAAATTTTATTTTCCCATTTTCGATGCCAGCCACACCAAAAAATCATCGAAAAATTAAAAAAGGCGAAACATTTTTTTTTTAATTTTTTTTTCCATTTTCGATGCCAGCCACACCAAAAAATCATCAAAAAATAAAAAAAAGGCGAAAAAAAAATTTTTAATTTTTTTTTCTATTTTCGATGCCAGCCACACAAAAAAATCATCGAAAAATAAAAAAATGGAAAAAAAAAATTTAGTTTTTTTTTTTTCATTTTCGATGCCAGCCACAAAAAAAAATCATCAAAAAATAAAAAACGCAAAAAAAAAATTCTTGAATTTTGTTTCCCTTTTTCGGTGCCAGCCAAACAAAAAAAAATCATCGAAAAATAAAAAAATGGATTTTTTTTTTCATTTTCGATGCCAGCCACAAAAAAAATCATGGAAAAATTAAAAAATGGAAAAAAAAATTTTAAATTTATTTTTTTTTCCATTTTCGATGCCAGCCACAAAAAAAATCATCGAAAAATAAAAAAAGACAAAAAAAAATTCTTTTCCCTTTTTCGGTGCCAGCCACACAAAAAAATCATCGAAAAATAAAAAAAGGCGAAAAAAAAATTTTTAAATTTGTTTTCCCATTTTCGATGCCAGCCACACAAAAAAATCATCGAAAAATAAAAAAGGCGAAAAAAAAATTTTTAATTTTTTTTTCCATTTTCGATGCCATCCACAAAAAAAAATCATCGAAAAATAAAAAAAATGGAAAAAAAAAAACTTTTAATTTTTTTTTTCCATTTTCGATGCCAGCCACAAAAAAAAATTATCGAAAAATAAAAAAGACAAAAAAAAATTTTTGAATTTTTTTCCCTTTTTCGGTGCCAGCCACACAAAAAATATCATCGAAAAATAAAAAAAGGGGAAAAAAAATTCTTAAATTTGTTTTCCCATTTTCGATGCCAGCCACACAAAAAAAATCATCGAAAAATAAAAAAGGCGAAAAAAAAAATTTTAAATTTTTTTTTTCCATTTTCGATGCCTGCTACAAAAAAAAATCATCGAAAAATAAAAAAAAGGCGAAAAAAATAATTCTTAAATTTTATTTTCCCATTTTCGATGCCAGCCACACCAAAAAATTTAAAATTTTTTTTTCGCCTTTTTTTTTATTTTTCGATGATTTTTTGGTGTGGCTGGCATCGAAAATGGAAAAAAAAAATAAAAAAAAATTTTTCGCTTATTTTAATTTTTCGATGATTTTTTGGTGTGGCTGGCATCGAAAATGGGAAAATTAAATTTAAGAAATTTTTTTTTCGCCTTTTTTTTATTTTTCGATGATTTTTTTATGTGGCTTGCACCGAAAAAGGGAAAAAATTCAAGAATTTTTTTTTGCCTTTTTTATTTTCCGATGATTTTTTTTTGTGGCTGGCATCGAAAATGAAAAAAAAAAATTCAAGATTTTTTTTTTTTGTCTTTTTTATTTTTCGATGATTTTTTGGTGTGGCTGGCATCGAAAATGGAAAAAAAAATTTATAATTTTTCTTTTCCTTTTTTTTTATTTTTCGATGATTTTTTTTGTGGCTGGCATCGAAAATGGAAAAAAAAATTAAAAAAATTTTTTTCGCCTTTATTATTTTTCGATGATTTTTTTGTGTGGCTGGCATCGAAAATGGGAACACAAATTTAAGAATTTTTTTTTCGCCTTTTTTATTTTTCGATAATTTTTTTGTGTGGCTGGCATCGAAAATGGGAAAATTAAATTTAAGAAATTTTTTTTTCGCCTTTTTTTTATTTTTCGATGATTTTTTTATGTGGCTTGCACCGAAAAAGGGAAAAAATTCAAGAATTTTTTTTTGCCTTTTTTATTTTCCGATGATTTTTTTTTGTGGCTGGCATCGAAAATGGAAAAAAAAAATTCAAGATTTTTTTTTTTTGTCTTTTTTATTTTTCGATGATTTTTTGGTGTGGCTGGCATCGAAAATGAAAAAAAAAAATTATAATTTTTCTTTTCCTTTTTTTTTATTTTTCGATGATTTTTTGTGTGGCTGGCATCGAAAATGAAAAAAAAAAAAATTTAAAATTTTTTTTTTCCATTTTTTTATTTTTTCATGTTTTTTTTTGTGGCTGGCATCGAAAATGAAAAAAAAAAATCCATTTTTTTATTTTTCGATGATTTTTTTTGTGTGGCTGGCACCGAAAAAGGGAAAAAAAATTCAAGAATTTGTTTTTGCGTCTTTTATTTTTTGATGATTGTTTTGTGGCTGGCATCGAAAATGGAAAAAAAAAATTAAAAATTTTTTTTTCGCCTTTATTATTTTTCGATGATTTTTTGGTGTGGCTGGCATCGAAATGGAAAAAAAATTAAGAAGTTTTTTTCGCCTTTTTTATTTTTCGATGATTTTTTTGTGTGACTGGCATCGGAAATGGGAAAGAAAAATTTAAAAAAAATTTAAGCCTTTTTTTTCGATGATTTTTTGTGTGGCTTGCATCGAAAAAGGGAAAAAAATTCAAGATTTTTTTTTTTGTCTTTTTTATTTTTCGATGATTTTTTTGTGTGGCTGGCATCGAAAATGAAAAAAAAAAATTAAATTTTTTTTTCCATTTTTTTTATTTTTCCATGATTTTTTTTTGTGGCTGGCATCGAAAATGAAAAAAAAAAATCAATTTTTTTATTTTTCGATGATTTTTTGTGTGTGGCTGGCACCGAAAAAGGGAAAAAAATTCAAGAATTTGTTTTTGCGTCTTTTATTTTTTGATGATTGTTTTGTGGCTGGCATCGAAAATGGAAAAAAAAAATTAAAATTTTTTTTTTCGCCTTTATTATTTTTCGATGATTTTTTGGTGTGGCTGGCATCGAAATGGAAAAAAAAATTAAGAAGTTTTTTTCGCCTTTTTTATTTTTCGATGATTTTTTTGTGTGACTGGCATCGGAAATGGGAAAGAAAAATTTAAAAAAAATTTAAGCCTTTTTTTTCGATGATTTTTTGTGTGGCTGGCATCGAAAAAGGGAAAAAAATTCAAGAATTTTTTTTTGCCTTTTTAATTTTTCGATGATTTTTTTTTGTGGCTGGCATCGAACTGGAAAAAAAAAAAAAAAAAAAATTCCATTTTTTTTATTTTTCGATGATTTTTTTTTGTGGCTGGCATCAAAAATGGAAAAACAAATTTAAGAATTTGATTGGTGTGACTGGCATCGAAAATGGAAAAAAAAATAAAAAAAATTTTTTCGCCTTCTTTTTATTTTTCGATGATTTTCTGGTGTGGGAAAATGGGAAAATAAAATTTAAGAATTTTTTTTTCGCCTTTTTCTATTTTTCGATGATTTTTTTGTGTAGCTGGCATCGAAAATGGAAAAAAAAAATTAAAATTTTGTTTTCGCCTTTTTTTATTTTTCGATGATTTTTTTGTGTGGCTGGCATCAAAAATGGAAAAACAAATTTAAGAATTTTTTTTTCGCCTTTTTTTATTTTTCGATGATTTTTTGGTGTGGCTGGCATCGAAAATGGGAAAATAAAATTTAAGAATTTTTTTTTCGCCTTTTTTTTTTATTTTTCGATGATTTTTTTTTGTAGCAGGCATCGAAAATAGAAAAAAAAAATTTTAATTTTTTTTTTCGCCTCTTTTGTTTTTCGATGATTTTTTTGTGTGGCTGGCATCGAAAATGGAAAAACAAATTTAAGAATTTTTTTTCGCCTTTTTTTTATTTTTCGATGATTTTTTGGTGTGGCTGGCATCGAAATGGAAAACAAAAAAAAAAAAAATCAATTTTTTTTATTTTTCAATGATTTTTTTTTGTGGCTGGCATCAAAAATGGAAAAAAAAATTAAAATTTTTTTTTTCGCCTTTTTTTATTTTTCGATGATTTTTTGGTGTGACTGGCATCGAAAATGGAAAAAAAAAAAAAAATTCCATTTTTTTTATTTTTCAATGATTTTTTTTTTGTGGCTGGCATCGAAAATGGAAAAAAAAATTAAAAAAAATTTTTTCGCCTTTATTATTTTTCGATGATTTTTTTGTGTGGCTGGCATCGAAAATGGGAACACAAATTTAAGAATTTTTTTTTCGCCTTTTTTATTTTTCGATAATTTTTTTGTGTGGCTGGCACCGAAAAAGGGAAAAGAATTTTTTTTTGTCTTTTTTTATTTTTCGATGATTTTTTTGTGTGGCTGGCATCGAAAATGAAAAAAAAAAAAAAATTTAAAATGTTTTTTTTCCATTTTTTTATTTTTTCATGTTTTTTTTTTGTGGCTGGCATCGAAAATGAAAAAAAAAAATCCATTTTTTTATTTTTCGATGATTTTTTTTTGTGTGGCTGGCACCGAAAAAGGGAAAAAAATTCAAGAATTTGTTTTTACGTCTTTTATTTTTTGATGATTGTTTTGTGGCTGGCATCGAAAATGGAAAAAAAAATTAAAATTTTTTTTTTCGCCTTTATTATTTTTCGATGATTTTTTGGTGTGGCTGGCATCGAAATGGAAAAAAAAATTAAGAAGTTTTTTTCGCCTTTTTTATTTTTCGATGATTTTTTTGTGTGACTGGCATCGGAAATGGGAAAGAAAAATTTAAAAAAAATTTAAGCCTTTTTTTTCGATGATTTTTTGTGTGGCTGGCATCGAAAAAGGGAAAAAAATTCAAGATTTTTTTTTGTCTTTTTTATTTTTCGATGATTTTTTTGTGTGGCTGGCATCGAAAATGAAAAAAAAAAATTAAATTTTTTTTTTCCATTTTTTTTATTTTTCCATGATTTTTTTTTTGTGGCTGGCATCGAAAATGAAAAAAAAAATCCATTTTTTTATTTTTCGATGATTTTTTTTGTGTGGCTGGCACCGAAAAAGGGAAAAAAATTCAAGAATTTGTTTTTGCGTCTTTTATTTTTTGATGATTGTTTTGTGGCTGGCATCGAAAATGGAAAAAAAAAATTAAAATTTTTTTTTTCGCCTTTATTATTTTTCGATGATTTTTTGGTGTGGCTGGCATCGAAATGGAAAAAAAAATTAAGAAGTTTTTTTCGCCTTTTTTATTTTTCGATGATTTTTTTGTGTGACTGGCATCGGAAATGGGAAAGAAAAATTTAAAAAAAATTTAAGCCTTTTTTTTCGATGATTTTTTGTGTGGCTGGCATCGAAAAAGGGAAAAAAATTCAAGAATTTTTTTTGCCTTTTATATTTTTCGATGATTTTTTTTGTGGCTGGCATCGAACTGGAAAAAAAAAAAAAAAAATCCATTTTTTTTATTTTTCGATGATTTTTTTTTGTGGCTGGCATCAAAAATGAAAAAAAAAAATTAAAATTTTTTTTCCGCCTTTTTTTATTTTTCGATGATTTTTTGGTGTGACTGGCATCGAAAATGGAAAAAAAAAAAATAAAAAAAAAATTTTCGCCTTCTTTTTATTTTTCGATGATTTTCTGGTGTGGGAAAATGGGAAAATAAAATTTAAGAATTTTTTTTTCGCCTTTTTCTATTTTTCGATGATTTTTTTGTGTAGCTGGCATCGAAAATGGAAAAAAAAAATTAAAATTTTGTTTTCGCCTTTTTTTATTTTTCGATGATTTTTTTGTGTGGCTGGCATCAAAAATGGAAAAACAAATTTAAGAATTTTTTTTTTCGCCTTTTTTTATTTTTCGATGATTTTTTGGTGTGGCTGGCATCGAAAATGGGAAAATAAAATTTAAGAATTTTTTTTTCGCCTTTTTTTTTTATTTTTCGATGATTTTTTTTTGTAGCAGGCATCGAAAATAGAAAAAAAAAATTTTAAATTTTTTTTTCGCCTCTTTTGTTTTTCGATGATTTTTTTGTGTGGCTGGCATCGAAAATGGAAAAACAAATTTAAGAATTTTTTTTTCGCCTTTTTTTATTTTTCGATGATTTTTTGGTGTGGCTGGCATCGAAATGGAAAAAAAAAAAAAAATTCCATTTTTTTTATTTTTCAATGATTTTTTTTTGTGGCTGGCATGAAAAATGGAAAAAAAAATTAAAAAATTTTTTTTCGCCTTTTTTTTATTTTTCGATGATTTTTTGGTGTGACTGGCATCGAAAATGGAAAAAAAAAATTAAAAAAAAAATTTTCGCCTTCTTTTTTTTTTTCGATGATTTTTTGGTGTGGGAAAATGGGAAAATAAAATTTAAGAATTTTTTTTTCGCCTTTTTTTATTTTTCGATGATTTTTTGGTGTGACTGGCATCGAAAATGGAAAAAAAAAATAAAAAAAATTTTTTCGCCTTCTTTTTATTTTTCGATGATTTTCTGGTGTGGGAAAATGGGAAAATAAAATTTAAGAATTTTTTTCGCCTTTTTCTATTTTTCGATGATTTTTTTGTGTAGCTGGCATCGAAAATGGAAAAAAAAAATTAAAATTTTTTTTTCGCCTTTTTTATTTTTTGATGATTTTTTTTGTGTGGCTGGCATCGAAAATGGAAAAACAAATTTAAGAATTTTTTTTTCGCCTTTTTTTTATTTTTCGATGATTTTTTGGTGTGGCTGGCATCGAAAATTGGAAAATAAAATTTAAGATTTTTTTTTTCGCCTTTTTTTTTATTTTTCGATGATTTTTTTTTTGTAGCAGGCATCGAAAATAGAAAAAAAAAATTTAAAATTTTTTTTTTCGCCTCTTTTGTTTTTCGATGATTTTTTTGTGTGGCTGGCATCGAAAATGGAAAAACAAATTTAAGAATTTTTTTTTCGCCTTCTTTTATTTTTCGATGATTTTTTGGTGTGGCTGGCATCGAAAATGGAAAAATAAAATTTAAGAATTTTTTTTTCGCCTTTTTTTTTATTTTTCTATGATTTTTTTTGTAGCAGGCATCGAAAATGGAAAAAAAATTTAAAGTTTTTTTTTTCCATTTTTTTTATTTTTCGATGATTTTTTTTTGTGGATGGCATCGAAAATGGAAAAAAAAAATTAAAAAAATTTTTTTCGCCTTTTTTATTTTTCGATGATTTTTTTGTGTGGCTGGCATCGAAAATGGGAAAACAAATTTAAGATTTTTTTTTCGCCTTTTTTTTATTTTTCGATGATTTTTTTGTGTGGCTGGCATCGAATATGGAAAAAAAAAATTAAAATTTTTTTTTCGCCTTTTTTATTTTTCGATGATTTTTTTTTGTGGCTGGCATCGAAAATGGAAAAAAAAAAATTAAAAGTTTTTTTTTCCATTTTTTTTGATTTTTCGATGATTTTTTTTTGTGGATGGCATCGAAAATGGAAAAAAAATTAAAAAAAATTTTTTCGCCTTTTTTATTTTTCGATGATTTTTTTGTGTGGCTGGCATCGAAAATGGGAAAACAAATTTAAGAATTTTTTTTTCGCCTTTTTTTTATTTTTCGATGATTTTTTTGTGTGGCTGGCACCGAAAAAGGGAAAAGAATTTTTTTTTTGTCTTTTTTTATTTTTCGATGATTTTTTTTTTGTGGCTGGCATCGAAAATGGAAAAAAAAAAATTTAAAATTTATTTTTTCCATTTTTTTATTTTTCGATGATTTTTTTTTTGTGTGGCTGGCACCGAAAAAGGGAAAAAAAAATCAAGAATTTTTTTTTTGCCTTTTTTATTTTTTGATGATTTTTTTTGTGGCTGGCATCGAAAATGGAAAAAAAAATTAAATTTTTTTTTTCCCAATTTTTTTTATTTTTCGATGATTTTTTTGTGTGGCTGGCATCGAAAATGGAAAAAAAAAATTAAAAAAAAATTTTTCGCTTATTTTAATTTTTCGATGATTTTTTGGTGTGGCTGGCATCGAAAGTGGGAAAATAAAATTTAAGAAATTTTTTTTCGCCTTTTTTTTATTTTTCGATGATTTTTTTGTGTGGCTTGCACCGAAAAAGGGAAAAAAATTCAAGAATTTTTTTTTGCCTTTTTTATTTTCCGATGATTTTTTTTTGTGGCTGGCATCGAAAATGGAAAAAAAAATTAAAAATTTTTTTTTCGCCTTTATTATTTTTCGATGATTTTTTGGTGTGGCTGGCATCTAAATGGAAAAAAAAAAAATTAAGAAGTTTTTTTCGCCTTTTTTATTTTTCGATGATTTTTTTGTGTGACTGGCATCGGAAATGGGAAAGAAAAATTTAAAAAAAAAATTTTTTTTTTCCATTTTTTTTATTTTTCCATGATTTTTTTTTGTGGCTGGCATCGAAAATGAAAAAAAAAAATCAATTTTTTTATTTTTCGATGATTTTTTTTGTGTGGCTGGCACCGAAAAAGGGAAAAAAATTCAAGATTTTTTTTTGGTCTTGTTTATTTTTCAAGATTTTTTGTGGCTGGCATCGAAAATAGAATAAAAAGAAATAATTTTTTTTTTCCATTTTTTTTATTTTTCGATGATTTTTTTTGTGGCTGTTATCAAAAATGGAAAAAAAAATTAAAATTTTCTTTTTCCCCTTTTTTATTTTTCGATGATTTTTTTGTGTGGCTGGCACCAAAAACGGGAAAAAAAATCAGGATTTTTTTTTTTTTTGATGATTTTTTTTTGTGGCTGGCATCGAAAATGGAAAAACATTTTTTTAAATTTTTTATTTCCATTTTTTTATTTTTCGATGATTTTTTTTTGTGGCTGGCATCGAAAATGAAAAAAAAATAAATTTCCATTTTTTTTTATTTTTCGATGATTTTTTTGTGTGGCTGGCACCGAAAAAGGGAAAAAAAAATCAAGAATTTTTTTTTGCCTTTTTTATTTTTCGATGATTTTTTTTTTTGTGGCTGGCATCGAAAATGAAAAAAAAATAAATTTCCATTTTTTTTTATTTTTCGATGATTTTTTTGTGTGGCTTGCACCGAAAAAGGGAAAAAAATTCAAGAATTTTTTTTCGCCTTTTTTTTATTTTTCGATGATTTTTTGGTGTGGGAAAATGGGAAAATAAAATTTAAGAATTTTTTTTTCGCCTTTTTCTATTTTCGATGATTTTTTTGTGTAGCTGGCATCGAAAATGGAAAAAAAAAAATTTAAAATTTTTTTTTTCGCCTCTTTTGTTTTTCGATGATTTTTTTGTGTGGCTGGCATCGAAAATGGAAAAACAAATTTAAGAATTTTTTTTTCGCCTTTTTTTATTTTTCGATGATTTTTTGGTGTGGCTGGCATAGAAAATGGGAAAATAAAATTTAAGAATTTTTTTTTTCGCCTTTTTTTTTTATTTTTCGATGATTTTTTTTTGTAGCAGGCATCGAAAATAGAAAAAAAAAAATTAAAATTTTTTTTTCGCCTCTTTTGTTTTTCGATGATTTTTTTGTGTGGCTGGCATCGAAAATGGAAAAACAAATTTAAGAATTTTTTTTTCGCCTTTTTTTATTTTTTGATGATTTTTTGGTGTGGCTGGCATCGAAAATGGGAAAATAAAATTTAAGAATTTTTTTTTTCGCCTTTTTTTTATTTTTCTATGATTTTTTTTTTGTAGCAGGCATCGAAAATGGAAAAAAAAAATTAAAAGTTTTTTTTTTCCATTTTTTTTATTTTTCGATGATTTTTTTTGTGGATAGCATCGAAAATGGAAAAAAAAATTTAAAAATTTTTTTTCGCCTTTTTTATTTTTCGATGATTTTTTTGTGTGGCTGGCATCGAAAATGGGAAAACAAATTTAAGAATTTTTTTTTCGCCTTTTTTTTATTTTTCGATGATTTTTTTGTGTGGCTGGCATCGAATATGGAAAAAAAAAAATTAAAAATTTTTTTTTCGCCTTTTTTATTTTTCGATGATTTTTTTTTTGTGGCTGGCATCGAAAATGGAAAAAAAAAATTAAGTTTTTTTTTCCATTTTTTTTATTTTTCGATGATTTTTTTTGTGTTTGGCATCGAAAATGGAAAAAAAAATTAAAAAAATTTTTTTCGCCTTTTTTATTTTTCGATGATTTTTTTGTGTGGCTGGCATCGAAAATGGGAAAACAAATTTAAGAATTTTTTTTTCGCCTTTTTTTTATTTTTCGATGATTTTTTTGTGTGGCTGGCACCGAAAAAGAGAAAAGAATTTTTTTTTTGTCATTTTTTATTTTTCGATGATTTTTTTTTTGTGGCTGGCATCGAAAATGGAAAAAAAAAATTTAAAATTTATTTTTTCCATTTTTTTATTTTTCGATGATTTTTTTTTGTGTGGCTGGCACCGAAAAAGGGAAAAAAAATTCAAGAATTTTTTTTTGCCTTTTTTATTTTTTGATGATTTTTTTTGTGGCTGGCATCGAAAATGGAAAAAAAAAAATTTAAAATTTTTTTTTCGCCTTTTTTTTATTTTTCGATGATTTTTTGGTGTGGCTGGCATCGAAAATGGAAAAAAAAAATTTAAAATTTTTTTTTCGCCTTTTTTTTATTTTTCGATGATTTTTTGGTGTGGCTGGCATCGAAAATGGAAAAAAAAATTAAAAAAATTTTTATCGCTTATTTTAATTTTTCGATGATTTTTTGGTGTGGCTGGCATCGAAAATGGGAAAATAAAATTTAAGAAATTTTTTTTCACCTTTTTTTATTTTTCGATGATTTTTTTGTGTGGCTTGCACCGAAAAAGGGAAAAAAATTCAAGAATTTTTTTTTTGTTTTTTTTATTTTCCGATGATTTTTTTTGTGGCTGGCATCGAAAATGGAAAAAAAAAAATTAAAATTTTTTTTTTCGCCTTTATTATTTTTCGATGATTTTTTGGTGTGGCTGGCATCGAAATGGAAAAAAAAATTAAGAAGTTTTTATCGCCTTTTTTATTTTTCGATGATTTTTTTGTGTGACTGGCATCGGAAATGGGAAAGAAAAATTTAAAAAAAATTTAAGCCTTTTTTTTCGATGATTTTTTGTGTGGCTGGCATCGAAAAAGGGAAAAAAATTCAAGATTTTTTTTTGTCTTTTTTATTTTTCGATGATTTTTTGGAGTGGCTGGCATCGAAAATGGAAAAAAAAATTTAAAATTTTTTTTTTCCTTTTTTTATTTTTCGATGATTTTTTTTGTGGCTGGCATCGAAAATGGAAAAAAAAAATTAAAAATTTTTTTTTCGCCTTTATTATTTTTCGATGATTTTTTTGTGTGGCTGGCATCGAAAATGGGAAAACAAATTTAAGAATTTTTTTTTCGCCTTTTTTATTTTTCGATGATTTTTTTGTGTGGCTGGCACCGAAAAAGGGAAAAGAATTTTTTTTTGTCTTTTTTTATTTTTCGATGATTTTTTTGTGTGGCTGGCATCGAAAATGAAAAAAAAAAATTTAAAATTTTTTTTTCCATTTTTTTTATTTTTTCATTTTTTTTTTTTGTTGCTGGCATCGAAAATGAAAAAAAAAAATCCATTTTTTTATTTTTCGATGTTTTTTTTTGTGTGGCTGGCATCGAAAATGGGAAAACAAATTTAAGAATTTTTTTTTTCGCCTTTTTTATTTTTCGATGATTTTTTTGTGTGGCTGGCACCGAAAAAGGGAAAAGAATTTTTTTTTGTCTTTTTTTATTTTTCGATGATTTTTTTGTGTGGCTGGCATCGAAAATGAAAAAAAAAATTTAAAATTTTTTTTTCCATTTTTTTATTTTTCCATGTTTTTTTTTTGTGGCTGGCATCGAAAATGAAAAAAAAAAATCCATTTTTTTATTTTTCGATGATTTTTTTGTGTGGCTGGCACCGAAAAAGGGAAAAAAAATCAAGATTTTTTTTTTGTCTTGTTTATTTTTCAAGATTTTTTTTGTGGCTGGCATCGAAAAAAGAAAAAAAAGAAATAAATTTTTTTTTCCATTTTTTTATTTTTCGATGATTTTTTTTGTGGCTGTTTCAAAAATGGAAAAAAAAATTAAAATTTTTTTTTCCCCTTTTTTATTTTTCGATGATTTTTTTGTGTGGCTGGCACCAAAAAAGGGAAAAAAATCAAGATTTTTTTTTTTTTGATGATTTTTTTTTGTGGCTGGCATCAAAAATGGAAAAAAAATAAATTTCCATTTATTTTATTTTTCGATGATTTTTTTTGTGGCTGGCATCAAAAATGGAAAAAAAAATAAAATTTTTTTTTTCGCCTTTTTTTATTTTTCGATGATTTTTTGGTGTGACTGGCATCGAAAATGGAAAAAAAAAATTTAAAAAAAATTTTTCGCCTTCTTTTTATTTTTCGATGATTTTTTGGTGTGGCTGGCATCGAAAATGGAAAAAAAAAATTAAAAAAATTTTTTTCGCTTATTTTAATTTTTCGATGATTTTTTGGTGTGGCTGGCATCGAAAATGGGAAAATAAAATTTAAGAATTTTTTTTTTCGCCTTTTTTTTATTTTTCTATGATTTTTTTTGTAGCAGGCATCGAAAATGGAAAAAAAAAATTAAAAGTTTTTTTTTTCCATTTTTTTTATTTTTCGATGATTTTTTTTTGTGGATAGCATCGAAAATGGAAAAAAAAATTTAAAATTTTTTTTTCGCCTTTTTTATTTTTCGATGATTTTTTTGTGTTGCTGGCATCGAAAATGGGAAAACAAATTTAAGAATTTTTTTTTCGCCTTTTTTATTTTTCGATGATTTTTTTGTGTGGCTGGCACCGAAAAAGGGAAAAGAATTTTTTTTTGTCTTTTTTTATTTTTCGATGATTTTTTTGTGTGGCTGGCATCGAAAAAGAAAAAAAAATTAAAAAAAATTTTTTCGCCTTTATTATTTTTCGATGATTTTTTTGTGTGGCTGGCATCGAAAATGGGAAAACAAATTTAAGAATTTTTTTTTCGCCTTTTTTATTTTTCGATGATTTTTTTGTGTGGCTGGCACCAAAAAGGGAAAAGAATTTTTTTTTGTCTTTTTTTATTTTTCGATGATTTTTTTGTGTGGCTGGCATCGAAAATGAAAAAAAAAAATCCATTTTTTTATTTTTCGATGATTTTTTTTGTGTGGCTGGCACCGAAAAAGGGAAAAAAATTCAAGAATTTTTTTTTTGCGTCTTTTATTTTTTGATGATTTTTTTGTGGCTGGCATCGAAAATGGAAAAAAAAATTAAATTTATTTTTTATTTATTTTTCGATGATTTTTTGGTGTGGGAAAATGGGAAAATAAAATTTAAGAATTTTTTTTTCGCCTTTTTTCTATTTTTCGATGATTTTTTTGTGTGGTTGGCACCAAAAAAGGGAAAAAAATCAAGATTTTTTTTTTTTGATTATTTTTTTTTGTGGCTGGCATCGAAAATGGAAAAAAAATTTAAGAATTTTTTTTTCGCCTTTTTTTATTTTTCGATGATTTTTTGGTGTGGCTGGCATCGAAAATGGGAAAATAAAATTTAAGAATTTTTTTTTTGCCTTTTTTTTTTATTTTTCGATGATTTTTTTTGTAGCAGGCATCGGAAAAAGAAAAAAAAAATTTAAAATTTTTTTTTTCGCCTCTTTTGTTTTTCGATGATTTTTTTGTGTGGCTGGCATCGAAAATGGAAAAACAAATTTAAGAATTTTTTTTTCGCCTTTTTTTATTTTTCGATGATTTTTTGGTGTGGCTGGCATCGAAAATAGAAAAAAAAGAAATAATTTTTTTTTTCCATTTTTTTATTTTTCGATGATTTTTTTGTGGCTGTTATCAAAAATGGAAAAAAAAATTAAATTTATTTTTTATTTATTTTTCGATGATTTTTTGGTGTGGGAAAATGGGAAAATAAAATTTAAGAATTTTTTTTTCGCCTTTTTTCTATTTTTCGATGATTTTTTTGTGTGGCTGGCATCGAAAATGGAAAAACAAATTTAAGATTTTTTTTTTCGCCTTTTTTTATTTTTCGATGATTTTTTGGTGTGGCTGGCATCGAAAATGGGAAAATAAAATTTAAGAATTTTTTTTTTGCCTTTTTTTTTTATTTTTCGATGATTTTTTTTGTAGCAGGCATCGAAAAAAGAAAAAAAAAATTTAAAATTTTTTTTTTCGCCTCTTTTGTTTTTCGATGATTTTTTTGTGTGGCTGGCATCGAAAATGGAAAAACAAATTTAAGAATTTTTTTTTCGCCTTTTTTTATTTTTCGATGATTTTTTGGTGTGGCTGGCATCGAAAATAGAAAAAAAAGAAATATTTTTTTTTTTTCCATTTTTTTATTTTTCGATGATTTTTTTGTGGCTGTTATCAAAAATGGAAAAAAAAATTAAAATTTTTTTTTTCCCCTTTTTTATTTTTCGATGATTTTTTTGTGTGGTTGGCACCAAAAAAGGGAAAAAAATCAAGATTTTTTTTTTGATTATTTTTTTTTGTGGCTGGCATCGAAAATGGAAAAAAAAATTTTAAATTTTTTATTTCCATTTTTTTTATTTTTCGATGATTTTTTTTTTGTGGCTGGCATCGAAAATGAAAAAAAATAAATTTCCATTTTTTTTATTTTTCGATGATTTTTTTGTGTGGCTGGCACCGAAAAAGGGAAAAAAATTCAAGAATTTTTTTTTGCCTTTTTTATTTTTCGATGATTTTTTTTGTGGCTGGCATCGAAATGGACAAAAAAAAAATTTCCATTTTTTTTATTTTTCGATGATTTTTTTTTGTGGCTGGCATCAAAAATGGAAAAAAAATTAAATTTTTTTTTTTCGCCTTTTTTTATTTTTCGATGATTTTTTGGTGTGACTGGCATCGAAAATGGAAAAAAAAAATTAAAAAAAAAATTTTCGCCTTCTTTTTATTTTTTGATGATTTTTTGGTGTGGGAAAATGGGAAAATAAAATTTAAGAATTTTTTTTCGCTTTTTCTATTTTTCGATGATTTTTTTTGTGTAGCTGGCATCGAAAATGGAAAAAAAAATTCAAATTTTTTTTTCGCCTTTTTTATTTTTCGATGATTTTTTTGTGTGGCTGGCATCGAAAATGGAAAAACAAATTTAAGAATTTTTTTTTCGCCTTTTTTTATTTTTCGATGATTTTTTGGTGTGGCTGGCATCGAAAATGGGAAAATAAAATTTAAGAATTTTTTTTTCGCCTTTTTTTTATTTTTCGATGATTTTTTTTGTAGCAGGCATCGAAAAAAGAAAAAAAAATTTAAAATTTTTTTTTTCGCCTCTTTTGTTTTTCGATGATTTTTTTGTGTGGCTGGCATCGAAAATGGAAAAACAAATTTAAGAATTGTTTTTTCGCCTTTTTTTATTTTTCGATGATTTTTTGGTGTGGCTGGCATCGAAAATAGAAAAAAAAGAAATAATTTTTTTTTTTCCATTTTTTTATTTTTCGATGATTTTTTTTGTGGCTGTTATCAAAAATGGAAAAAAAAATTAAAATTTTTTTTTTCCCCTTTTTTATTTTTCGATGATTTTTTTGTGTGGCTGGCACCAAAAAAGGGAAAAAAATCAAGATTTTTTTTTTCGATGATTTTTTTTTGTGGCTGGCATCGAAAATGAAAAAAAAATAAATTACCATTTTTTTTATTTTTCGATGATTTTTTTGTGTGGCTGGCACCGAAAAAGGGAAAAAAATTCAAGAATTTTTTTTGCCTTTTTTATTTTTCGATGATTTTTTTTTGTGGCTGGCATCGAAATGGAAAAAAAAAAAAAAATTCCATTTTTATTATTTTTCGATGATTTTTTTTTGTGGCTGGCATCAAAAATGGAAAAAAAATTAAAATTTTTTTTTCGCCTTTTTTTATTTTTCGATGATTTTTTGGTGTGGCTGGCATCAAAAATGGGAAAATAAAATTTAAGAATTTTTTTTTTCGCCTTTTTTTTTATTTTTCGATGATTTTTTTTTGTAGCAGGCATCGAAAATAGAAAAAAAAAATTAAAATTTTTTTTTTTCGCCTCTTTTGTTTTTCGATGATTTTTTTGTGTGGCTGGCATCGAAAATGGAAAAACAAATTAAAGAATTTTTTTTCGCCTTTTTTTATTTTTCGATGATTTTTTGGTGTGGCTGGCATCGAAAATGGGAAAATAAAATTTAAGAATTTTTTTTTTCGCCTTTTTTTTTATTTTTCTGATTTTTTTTTGTAGCAGGCGTCGAAAATGGAAAAAAAAATTAAAAGTTTTTTTTTCCATTTTTTTTATTTTTCGATGATTTTTTTTTGTGGATGGCATCGAAAATGGAAAAAAAAATTTAAGAAATTTTTTTTCGCCTTTTTTTTATTTTTCGATGATTTTTTTGTGTGGCTTGCACCGAAAAAGGAAAAAAATTCAAGAATTTTTTTTTGCCTTTTTTATTTTCCGATGATTTTTTTTTGTGGCTGGCATCGAAAATGGAAAAAAAAAATTAAAATTTTTTTTTTCGCCTTTATTATTTTTCGATGATTTTTTGGTGTGGCTGGCATCGAAATGGAAAAAAAAAATTAAGAAGTTTTTTTCGCCTTTTTTATTTTTCGATGATTTTTTTGTGTGACTGGCATCGGAAATGGGAAAGAAAAATTTAAAAAAAATTTAAGCCTTTTTTTTCGATGATTTTTTGTGTGGCTGGCATCGAAAAAGGGAAAAAAATTCAAGATTTTTTTTTTGTCTTTTTTATTTTTCGATGATTTTTTGGTGTGGCTGGCATCGAAAATGGAAAAAAAAATTAAAAAATTTTTTTTCGCCTTTATTATTTTTCGATGATTTTTTTGTGTGGCTGGCATCGAAAATGGGAAAACAAATTTAAGAATTTTTTTTTCGCATTTTTTATTTTTCGATGATTTTTTTGTGTGGCTGGCACCGAAAAAGGGAAAAGAATTTTTTTTTGTCTTTTTTTATTTTTCGATGATTTTTTTGTGTGGCTGGCATCGAAAATGAAAAAAAAAAATTAAAATTTTTTTTTTCCATTCTTTTTATTTTTCCATGTTTTTTTTTTGTGGCTGGCATCGAAAATGAAAAAAAAAAATCAATTTTTTTATTTTTCGATGATTTTTTTTGTGTGGCTGGCATCGAAAATGGGAAAACAAATTTAAGAATATTTTTTTTCGCCTTTTTATATTTTTCGATGATTTTTTTGT
The DNA here is from genome assembly GCF_037179485.1 of Ochlerotatus camptorhynchus. NCBI lineage: Eukaryota > Metazoa > Arthropoda > Insecta > Diptera > Culicidae > Ochlerotatus > Ochlerotatus camptorhynchus. Next base: position 24,275 of record NW_027041065.1, read on the forward strand.
GTGGCTGGCACCGAAAAAGGGAAAAGAATTTTTTTTTGTCTTTTTTTATTTTTCGATGATTTTTTTGTGTGGCTGGCATCGAAAATAAAAAAAAAATTAAAAAATTTTTTTCCGCCTTAATTATTTTTCGATGATTTTTTTGTGTGGCTGGCATCGAAAATGGGAAAACAAATTTAAGAATTTTTTTTTCGCCTTTTTTTATTTTTCGATGATTTTTTTTCGACACTGGCACAGTGACACTGGCTGGCACCAAAAAGGGAAAAGAATTTTTTTTTTGTCTTTTTTTTATTTTTCGATGATTTTTTTGTGTGGCTGGCATCGAAAATGAAAAAAAAAATTTTAATTTTTTTTTTCCATTTTTTTATTTTTCCATGATTTTTTTTTGTGGCTGGCATCGAAAATGAAAAAAAAAAATCCATTTTTTTATTTTTCGATGATTTTTTTGTGTGGCTGGCATCAAAAATGGAAAAAAAAATAAAATTTTTGTTTCGCCTTTTTTTTATTTTTCGATGATATTTTGGTGTGGCTGGCATCGAAAATGGAAAAAAAAATTAAAAAAAATTGTTTCGCCTTTTTTAATTTTTCGATGATTTTTTGGTGTGGCTGGCATCGAAAATGGGAAAATAAAATTTAAGAAATTTTTTTCGCCTTTTTTTATTACTGGCATCGAAAATGGGAAAACAAATTTAAGAATTTTTTTTTGTCTTGTTTATTTTTCAAGATTTTTTTTGTGGCTGGCATCGAAAATAGAAAAAAAGAAATAAATTTTTTTTCCATTTTTTTATTTTTCGATGATTTTTTTTGTGGCTGTTATCAAAAAAGGGAAAAAAATCAAGATTTTTTTTTTTTGATGATTTTTTTTTTGTGGCTGGCATCGAAAATGGAAAAAAAAATTTTAAATTTTTTATTTTTCGATGATTTTTTTTTGTGGCTGGCATCGAAAATGAAAAAAAAAAAAAAAATTCCATTTTTTTTATTTTTCGATGATTTTTTTGTGTGGCTGGCACCGAAAAAGGGAAAAAAAATCAAGATTTTTTTTTTGTCTTGTTTATTTTTCAAGATTTTTTTTGTGGCTGGCATCGAAAATAGAAAAAAAGAAATAATTTTTTTTTCCATTTTTTTATTTTTCGATGATTTTTTTTGTGGCTGTTATCAAAAAAGGGAAAAAAAATCAAGATTTTTTTTTTTTGATGATTTTTTTTTGTGGCTGGCATCGAAAATGGAAAAAAAAATTTTAAATTTTTTATTTTTCGATGATTTTTTTTTTGTGGCTGGCATCGAAAATGAAAAAAAAAAAAAATTTCCATTTTTTTTATTTTTCGATGATTTTTTTGTGTGGCTGGCACAGAAAAAGGAAAAAAATTCAAGAATTTTTTTTTGCCTTTTTTATTTTTCGATGATTTTTTTTGTGGCTGGCATCGAAAAGGAAAAAAAAAAAAAAAATCCATTTTTTTTATTTTTCGATAATTTTTTTTTTGGCTGGCATCAAAAATGGAAAAAAAAATTGAAATTTTTTTTTCGCCTTTTTTTATTTTTCGATGATTTTTTGGTGTGACTGGCATCGAAAATGGAAAAAAAAAATTAAAAAAATTTTTTCGCCTTTTTTATTTTTCGATGATTTTTTTGTGTGGCTGGCATCGAAAAAGGGAAAAGAATTTTTTTTTGTCTTTTTTTATTTTTCGATGATTTTTTTTTGTGGCTGGCATCGAAAATGGAAAAAAAAAATTTAAAATTTATTTTTTCCATTTTTTTATTTTTCGATGATTTTTTTTTGTGTAGCTGGCACCGAAAAAGGGAAAAAAATTCAAGAATTTTTTTTTGCCTTTTTTATTTTTTGATGATTTTTTTTGTGGCTGGCATCGAAAATGGAAAAAAAAAAATTAATTTTTTTTTTCCATTTTTTTATTTTTCGATGATTTTTTTGTGTGGCTGGCACCGAAAAAGGGGAAAGAATTTTTTTTTGTCTTTTTTTATTTTTCGATGATTTTTTTGTGTGGCTGGCATCGAAAATGAAAAAAAAAAATTTAAAATTTTTTTTTTCCATTTTTTTATTTTTCCATGTTTTTTTTTGTGGCTGGCATCGAAAAAAAAAAAAAAAATCCATTTTGTGTGGCTGGCATCGAAAATGGAAAAAAAAAAATTTAAAATTTTTTTTTCGCCTTTTTTTTTATTTTTCGATGATTTTTTGGTGTGGCTGGCATCGAAAATGGAAAAAAAAAATAAAAAAAAATTTTTTCGCTTATTTTAATTTTTCGATGATTTTTTGGTGTGGCTGGCATCGAAAATGGGAAAATAAAATTTAAAAAATTTTTTTTCGCCTTTTTTTATTTTTCGATGATTTTTTTGTGTGGCTTGCACCGAAAAAGGGAAAAAAATTCAAGAATTTTTTTTGCCTTTTTTATTTTCCGATGATTTTTTTGTTTGGCTGGCATCGAAAATGGAAAAAAAAAAATTAAAATTTTTTTTTTTCGCCTTTATTATTTTTCGATGATTTTTTGGTGTGGCTAGCATCGAAATGGAAAAAAAAAATTAAGAAGTTTTTATCGCCTTTTTTATTTTTCGATGATTTTTTTGTGTGACTGGCATCGGAAATGGGAAAGAAAAATTTAAAAAAATTTAAGCCTTTTTTTTCGATGTTTTTTTTTGTGGCTGGCATCGAAAATGGAAAAAAAAAATTTAAAATTTATTTTTTCCATTTTTTTATTTTTCGATGATTTTTTTTTGTGTGGCTGGCACCGAAAAAGGGAAAAAAATTCAAGAATTTTTTTTTGCCTTTTTTATTTTTTGATGATTTTTTTTGTGGCTGGCATCGAAAATGGAAAAAAAAAATTAATTTTTTTTCCATTTTTTTATTTTTCGATGATTTTTTTGTGTGGCTGGCATCGAAAATGGAAAAAAAAAATTAAAATTTTTTTTTCGCCTTTTTTTTTATTTTTCGATGATGTTTTGGTGTGGCTGGCATCGAAAATGGAAAAAAAAAATTAAAAAAATTTTTTTCGCTTATTTTAATTTTTCGATGATTTTTTGGTGTGGCTGGCATCGAAAATGGGAAAATAAAATTTAAGAAATTTTTTTTCGCCTTTTTTTTATTTTTCGATGATTTTTTTGTGTGGCTTGCACCGAAAAAGGGAAAAAAATTCAAGAATTTTTTTTTGCCTTTTTTATTTTCCGATGATTTTTTTTGTGGCTGGCATCGAAAATGGAAAAAAAAAATTAAATTTTTTTTTTTTCGCCTTTATTATTTTTCGATGATTTTTTGGTGTGGCTGGCATCGAAATGGAAAAAAAAAATTAAGAAGTTTTTTTCGCCTTTTTTATTTTTCGATGATTTTTTTGTGTGACTGGCATCGGAAATGGGAAAGAAAAATTTAAAAAAAATTTAAGCCTTTTTTTTCGATGATTTTTTGTGTGGCTGGCATCGAAAAAGGGAAAAAAATTCAAGATTTTTTTTTGTCTTTTTTATTTTTCGATGATTTTTTGGTGTGGCTGGCATCGAAAATGGAAAAAAAAAATTTAAATTTTTTTTTCCTTTTTTTTATTTTTCGATGATTTTTGTTGTGGCTGGCATCGAAAATGGAAAAAAAAAATTAAAAAAATTTTTTTCGCCTTTATTATTTTTCGATGATTTTTTTGTGTGGCTGGCATCGAAAATGGGAAAACAAATTTAAGAATTTTTTTTTCGCCTTTTTTATTTTTCGATGATTTTTTTGTGTGGCTGGCACCGAAAAAGGGAAAAGAATTTTTTTTTGTCTTTTTTTATTTTTCGATGATTTTTTTGTGTGGCTGGCATCGAAAATGAAAAAAAAAAATTTAAAAATTTTTTTTTCCATTTTTTTATTTTTCCATGTTTTTTTTTGTGGCTGGCATCGAAAAAAAAAAAAAAATCCATTTTGTGTGGCTGGCATCGAAAATGGAAAAAAAAAATTTCAAATTTTTTTTTCGCCTTTTTTTTTATTTTTCGATGATTTTTTGGTGTGGCTGGCATCGAAAATGGGAAAATAAAATTTAAAAAATTTTTTTTCGCCTTTTTTTTATTTTTCGATGATTTTTTTGTGTGGCTTGCACCGAAAAAGGGAAAAAAATTCAAGAATTTTTTTTGCCTTTTTTATTTTCCGATGTTTTTTTGTTTGGCTGGCATCGAAAATGGAAAAAAAAAAATTAAAATTTTTTTTTTTCGCCTTTATTATTTTTCGATGATTTTTTGGTGTGGCTAGCATCGAAATGGAAAAAAAAAAATTAAGAAGTTTTTATCGCCTTTTTTATTTTTCGATGATTTTTTTGTGTGACTGGCATCGGAAATGGGAAAGAAAAATTTAAAAAAATTTAAGCCTTTTTTTTCGATGATTTTGTGTGTGGCTGGCATCGAAAAAGGGAAAAAAATTCAAGATTTTTTTTTTGTCTTTTTTTATTTTTCGATGATTTTTTGGTGTGGCTGGCATCGAAAATGGAAAAAAAAATTAAAATTTTTTTTTTCCTTTTTTTATTTTTCGATGATTTTTTGTGTGGCTGGCATCGAAAATGGGAAAACAAATTTAAGAATTTTTTTTTCGCCTTTTTTTATTTTTCGATGATTTTTTTGTGTGGCTGGCACCGAAAAAGGGAAAAGAATTTTTTTTTTTGTCTTTTTTTATTTTTCGATGATTTTTTTGTGTGGCTGGCATCGAAAATGAAAAAAAAAATCCATTTTTTTATTTTTCGATGATTTTTTTTGTGTTGCTGGCATCGAAAATGGGAAAACAAATTTAAAAATTTTTTTTTCGCCTTTTTTATTTTTCGATGATTTTTTTGTGTGGCTGGCACCGAAAAAGGGAAAAGAATTTTTTTTTGTCTTTTTTTATTTTTCGATGATTTTTTTGTGTGGCTGGCATCGAAAATGAAAAAAAAATTAAAAAAATTTGTTTCGATGATTTTTTTGTGTGGCTGGCATCGAAAATGGGAAAACAAATTTAAGAATTTTTTTTTCGCCTTTTTTATTTTTCGATGATTTTTTTGTGTGGCTGGCACCAAAAAGGGAAAAGAATTTTTTTTTGTCGTTTTTTATTTTTCGATGATTTTTTTGTGTGGCTGGCATCGAAAATGAAAAAAAAATCCATTTTTTTATTTTTCGATGATTTTTTTTGTGTGGCTGGCACCGAAAAAGGGAAAAAAATTCAAGAATTTTTTTTTGCGTCTTTTATTTTTTGATGATTTTTTTGTGGCTGGCATCGAAAATGGAAAAAAAAAATTAAATTTATTTTTTATTTATTTTTCGATGATTTTTTGGTGTGGGAAAATGGGAAAATAAAATTTAAGAATTTTTTTTTCGCCTTTTTTCTATTTTTCGATGATTTTTTTGTGTAGCTGGCATCGAAAATGGAAAAAAAAAAAATTAAAATTTTTTTTCGCCTTTTTTATTTTTCGATGATTTTTTTGTGTAGCAGGCATCGAAAAAAGAAAAAAAAAATTTAAAATTTTTTTTTTCGCCTCTTTTGTTTTTCGATGATTTTTTTGTGTGGCTGGCATCGAAAATGGAAAAACAAATTTAAGAATTTTTTTTTTCGCCTTTTTTTATTTTTCGATGATTTTTTGGTGTGGCTGGCATCGAAAATAGAAAAAAAAGAAATAAATTTTTTTTTCCATTTTTTTATTTTTCGATGATTTTTTTTTGTGGCTGTTATCAAAAATGGAAAAAAAAAATTAAAATTTTTTTTTTCCCCTTTTTTATTTTTCGATGATTTTTTTGTGTGGCTGGCACCAAAAAAGGGAAAAAAATCAAGATTTTTTTTTTGATTATTTTTTTTTGTGGCTGGCATCGAAAATGGAAAAAAAAATTTAAATTTTTATTTCCATTTTTTTATTTTTCGATGATTTTTTTTTGTGGCTGGCATCGAAAATGAAAAAAAAATAAATTTCCATTTTTTTTATTTTTCGATGATTTTTTTGTGTGGCTGGCACCGAAAAAGGGAAAAAAATTCTAGAATTTTTTTTTGCCTTTTTTATTTTTCGATGATTTTTTTTTGTGGCTGGCATCGAAATGGACAAAAAAAAAAATTTCCATTTTTTTTATTTTTCGATGATTTTTTTTTGTGGCTGGCATCAAAAATGGAAAAAAAAATTAGAAAATTTTTTTTCGCCTTTTTTTATTTTTCGATGATTTTTTGGTGTGACTGGCATCGAAAATGGAAAAAAAAAAAATTAAAAAAATTTTTTTCGCCTTCTTTTTATTTTTCGATGATTTTTTGGTGTGGGAAAATGGGAAAATAAAATTTAAGAATTTTTTTTTCGCCTTTTTCTATTTTTCGATGATTTTTTTGTGTAGCTGGCATCGAAAATGGAAAAAAAAAATCAAATTTTTTTTTCGCCTTTTTTATTTTTCGATGATTTTTTTGTGTGGCTGGCATCGAAAATGGAAAAACAAATTTAAGAATTTTTTTTTCGCCTTTTTTTATTTTTCGATGATTTTTTGGTGTGGCTGGCATCGAAAATGGGAAAATAAAATTTAAGAATTTTTTTTTCGCCTTTTTTTTTATTTTTCGATGATTTTTTTTGTAGCAGGCATCGAAAAAAGAAAAAAAAAATTTAAAATTTTTTTTTTCGCCTCTTTTGTTTTTCGATGATTTTTTTGTGTGGCTGGCATCGAAAATGGAAAAACAAATTTAAGAATTTTTTTTTCGCCTTTTTTTATTTTTCGATGATTTTTTGGTGTGGCTGGCATCGAAAATAGAAAAAAAAGAAATAATTTTTTTTTTCCATTTTTTTATTTTTCGATGATTTTTTTTTGTGGCTGGCATCGAAAATGAAAAAAAAATAAATTTCCATTTTTTTTATTTTTCGATGATTTTTTTGGGTGGCTGGCACCGAAAAAGGGAAAAAAATTCAAGAATTTTTTTTTGCCTTTTTTTATTTTTCGATGACTTTTTTTTGTGGCTGGCATCGAAATGGACAAAAAAAAAATTTCCATTAAAATTAAGAAGTTTTTATCGCCTTTTTTATTTTTCGATGATTTTTTTGTGTGACTGGCATCGGAAATGGGAAAGAAAAATTTAAAAAAATTTAAGCCTTTTTTTTCGATGATTTTGTGTGTGGCTGGCATCGAAAAAGGGAAAAAAATTCAAGATTTTTTTTTTGTCTTTTTTTATTTTTCGATGATTTTTTGGTGTGGCTGGCATCGAAAATGGAAAAAAAAATTAAAATTTTTTTTTTCCTTTTTTTATTTTTCGATGATTTTTTGTGTGGCTGGCATCGAAAATGGGAAAACAAATTTAAGAATTTTTTTTTCGCCTTTTTTTATTTTTCGATGATTTTTTTGTGTGGCTGGCACCGAAAAAGGGAAAAGAATTTTATTTTTGTCTTTTTTTATTTTTCGATGATTTTTTTGTGTGGCTGGCATCGAAAATGAAAAAAAAAAAATTTAAAATTTTTTTTTTCCATTTTTTTATTTTTCCATGTTTTTTTTTTGTGGCTGGCATCGAAAATGAAAAAAAAAAACCATTTTTTTATTTTTCGATGATTTTTTTTGTGTTGCTGGCATCGAAAATGGGAAAACAAATTTAAAAATTTTTTTTTCGCCTTTTTTATTTTTCGATGATTTTTTTGTGTGGCTGGCACCGAAAAAGGGAAAAGAATTTTTTTTTGTCTTTTTTTATTTTTCGATGATTTTTTTGTGTGGCTGGCATCGAAAATGAAAAAAAAATTAAAAAAATTTGTTTCGATGATTTTTTTGTGTGGCTGGCATCGAAAATGGGAAAACAAATTTAAGAATTTTTTTTTTCGCCTTTTTTATTTTTCGATGATTTTTTTGTGTGGCTGGCACCAAAAAGGGAAAAGAATTTTTTTTTGTCGTTTTTTATTTTTCGATGATTTTTTTGTGTGGCTGGCATCGAAAATGAAAAAAAAAATCCATTTTTTTATTTTTCGATGATTTTTTTTGTGTGGCTGGCACCGAAAAAGGGAAAAAAATTCAAGAATTTTTTTTTGCGTCTTTTATTTTTTGATGATTTTTTTGTGGCTGGCATCGAAAATGGAAAAAAAAAATTAAATTTATTTTTTATTTATTTTTCGATGATTTTTTGGTGTGGGAAAATGGGAAAATAAAATTTAAGAATTTTTTTTTCGCCTTTTTTCTATTTTTCGATGATTTTTTTGTGTAGCTGGCATCGAAAATGGAAAAAAAAAAATTAAAATTTTTTTTTCGCCTTTTTTATTTTTCGATGATTTTTTTGTGTAGCAGGCATCGAAAAAAGAAAAAAAAAAATTTAAAATTTTTTTTTTCGCCTCTTTTGTTTTTCGATGATTTTTTTGTGTGGCTGGCATCGAAAATGGAAAAACAAATTTAAGAATTTTTTTTTTCGCCTTTTTTTATTTTTCGATGATTTTTTGGTGTGGCTGGCATCGAAAATAGAAAAAAAAGAAATAAATTTTTTTTTCCATTTTTTTATTTTTCGATGATTTTTTTTGTGGCTGTTATCAAAAATGGAAAAAAAAAATTAAAATTTTTTTTTTCCCCTTTTTTATTTTTCGATGATTTTTTTGTGTGGCTGGCACCAAAAAAGGGAAAAAAATCAAGATTTTTTTTTTGATTATTTTTTTTGTGGCTGGCATCGAAAATGGAAAAAAAAATTTTAAATTTTTTATTTCCATTTTTTTATTTTTCGATGATTTTTTTTTGTGGCTGGCATCGAAAATGAAAAAAAAATAAATTTCCATTTTTTTTATTTTTCGATGATTTTTTTGTGTGGCTGGCACCGAAAAAGGGAAAAAAATTCTAGAATTTTTTTTTGCCTTTTTTATTTTTCGATGATTTTTTTTTGTGGCTGGCATCGAAATGGACAAAAAAAAAAAAATTCCATTTTTTTTATTTTTCGATGATTTTTTTTTGTGGCTGGCATCAAAAATGGAAAAAAAAAATTAGAAAATTTTTTTTCGCCTTCTTTTTATTTTTCGATGATTTTTTGGTGTGACTGGCATCGAAAATGGAAAAAAAAAATTAAAAAAAATTTTTTCGCCTTCTTTTTATTTTTCGATGATTTTTTGGTGTGGGAAAATGGGAAAATGAAATTTAAGAATTTTTTTTTCGCCTTTTTCTATTTTTCGATGATTTTTTTGTGTAGCTGGCATCGAAAATGGAAAAAAAAATTCAAATTTTTTTTTCGCCTTTTTTATTTTTCGATGATTTTTTTGTGTGGCTGGCATCGAAAATGGAAAAACAAATTTAAGAATTTTTTTTTCGCCTTTTTTTATTTTTCGATGATTTTTTGGTGTGGCTGGCATCGAAAATGGGAAAATAAAATTTAAGAATTTTTTTTTCGCCTTTTTTTTTATTTTTCGATGATTTTTTTTGTAGCAGGCATCGAAAAAAGAAAAAAAAAATTTAAAATTTTTTTTTTCGCCTCTTTTGTTTTTCGATGATTTTTTTGTGTGGCTGGCATCGAAAATGGAAAAACAAATTTAAGAATTTTTTTTTTCGCCTTTTTTTATTTTTCGATGATTTTTTGGTGTGGCTGGCATCGAAAATAGAAAAAAAAGAAATAATTTTTTTTTTCCATTTTTTTATTTTTCGATGATTTTTTTTGTGGCTGTTATCAAAAATGGAAAAAAAAATTAAAATTTTTTTTTTCTCCTTTTTTATATTTCGATGATTTTTTTGTGTGGCTGGCACCAAAAAAGGGAAAAAAATCAAGATTTTTTTTTTTTGATTATTTTTTTTTGTGGCTGGCATCGAAAATGGAAAAAATTTTTTTAAATTTTTTATTTCCATTTTTTTATTTTTCGATGATTTTTTTTTGTGGCTGGCATCGAAAATGAAAAAAAAATAAATTTCCATTTTTTTTATTTTTCGATGATTTTTTTGGGTGGCTGGCACCGAAAAAGGGAAAAAAATTCAAGAATTTTTTTTTGCCTTTTTTTATTTTTCGATGACTTTTTTTTGTGGCTGGCATCGAAATGGACAAAAAAAAAATTTCCATTTTTTTTATTTTTCGATGATTTTTTTTTGTGGCTGGCATCAAAAATGGAAAAAAAATTAAAATTTTTTTTTCGCCTTTTTTTATTTTTCGATGATTTTTTGGTGTGGCTGGCATCGAAAATGGGAAAATAAAATTTAAGAATTTTTTTTTCGCCTTTTTTTTTATTTTTCGATGATTTTTTTTTGTAGCAGGCATCGAAAATAGAAAAAAAAAATTAAAATTTTTTTTTTCGCCTCTTTTGTTTTTCGATGATTTTTTTGTGTGGCTGGCATCGAAAATGGAAAAACAAATTTAAGAATTTTTTTTCGCCTTTTTTTATTTTTCGATGATTTTTTGGTGTGGCTGGCATCGAAAATAGGAAAATAAAATTTAAGAATTTTTTTTTTCGCCTTTTTTTTTATTTTTCTATGATTTTTTTTTGTAGCAGGCATCGAAAATGGAAAAAAAAATTAAAAGTTTTTTTTTTCCATTTTTTTATTTTTCGATGATTTTTTTTGTGGCTGTTATCAAAAATGGAAAAAAAAATTAAAATTTTTTTTTTCTCCTTTTTTATATTTCGATGATTTTTTTGTGTGGCTGGCACCAAAAAAGGGAAAAAAATCAAGATTTTTTTTTTTGATTATTTTTTTTTGTGGCTGGCATCGAAAATGGAAAAAAAAATTTTAAATTTTTTATTTCCATTTTTTTATTTTTCGATGATTTTTTTTTGTGGCTGGCATCGAAAATGAAAAAAAAATAAATTTCCATTTTTTTTATTTTTCGATGATTTTTTTGGGTGGCTGGCACCGAAAAAGGGAAAAAAATTCAAGAATTTTTTTTTGCCTTTTTTTATTTTTCGATGACTTTTTTTTGTGGCTGGCATCGAAATGGACAAAAAAAAAATTTCCATTTTTTTTATTTTTCGATGATTTTTTTTTGTGGCTGGCATCAAAAATGGAAAAAAAATTAAAATTTTTTTTTCGCCTTTTTTTATTTTTCGATGATTTTTTGGTGTGGCTGGCATCGAAAATGGGAAAATAAAATTTAAGAATTTTTTTTTCGCCTTTTTTTATTTTTCGATGATTTTTTGGTGTGGCTGTTATCAAAAATGGAAAAAAAAATTAAAATTTTTTTTTTCTCCTTTTTTATATTTCGATGATTTTTTTGTGTGGCTGGCACCAAAAAAGGGAAAAAAATCAAGATTTTTTTTTTTTGATTATTTTTTTTTGTGGCTGGCATCGAAAATGGAAAAAAATTTTTTAAATTTTTTATTTCCATTTTTTTATTTTTCGATGATTTTTTTTTGTGGCTGGCATCGAAAATGAAAAAAAAATAAATTTCCATTTTTTTTATTTTTCGATGATTTTTTTGGGTGGCTGGCACCGAAAAAGGGAAAAAAATTCAAGAATTTTTTTTTGCCTTTTTTTATTTTTCGATGACTTTTTTTGTGGCTGGCATCGAAATGGACAAAAAAAAAAATTCCATTAAAATTAAGAAGTTTTTATCGCCTTTTTTATTTTTCGATGATTTTTTTGTGTGACTGGCATCGGAAATGGGAAAGAAAAATTTAAAAAAATTTAAGCCTTTTTTTTCGATGATTTTGTGTGTGGCTGGCATCGAAAAAGGGAAAAAAATTCAAGATTTTTTTTTTGTCTTTTTTTATTTTTCGATGATTTTTTGGTGTGGCTGGCATCGAAAATGGAAAAAAAAATTAAAATTTTTTTTTTCCTTTTTTTATTTTTCGATGATTTTTTGTGTGGCTGGCATCGAAAATGGGAAAACAAATTTAAGAATTTTTTTTTTCGCCTTTTTTTATTTTTCGATGATTTTTTTGTGTGGCTGGCACCGAAAAAGGGAAAAGAATTTTTTTTTTTGTCTTTTTTTATTTTTCGATGATTTTTTTGTGTGGCTGGCATCGAAAATGAAAAAAAAAATCCATTTTTTTATTTTTCGATGATTTTTTTTGTGTTGCTGGCATCGAAAATGGGAAAACAAATTTAAAAATTTTTTTTTCGCCTTTTTTTATTTTTCGATGATTTTTTTGTGTGGCTGGCACCGAAAAAGGGAAAAGAATTTTTTTTTGTCTTTTTTTATTTTTCGATGATTTTTTTGTGTGGCTGGCATCGAAAATGAAAAAAAAATTAAAAAAATTTGTTTCGATGATTTTTTTGTGTGGCTGGCATCGAAAATGGGAAAACAAATTTAAGAATTTTTTTTTCGCCTTTTTTATTTTTCGATGATTTTTTTGTGTGGCTGGCCCCAAAAAGGGAAAAGAATTTTTTTTTGTCGTTTTTTATTTTTCGATGATTTTTTTGTGTGGCTGGCATCGAAAATGAAAAAAAAAATCCATTTTTTTATTTTTCGATGATTTTTTTTGTGTGGCTGGCACCGAAAAAGGGAAAAAAATTCAAGAATTTTTTTTTGCGTCTTTTATTTTTTGATGATTTTTTTGTGGCTGGCATCGAAAATGGAAAAAAAAAATTAAATTTATTTTTTATTTATTTTTCGATGATTTTTTGGTGTGGGAAAATGGGAAAATAAAATTTAAGAATTTTTTTTTCGCCTTTTTTCTATTTTTCGATGATTTTTTTGTGTAGCTGGCATCAAAAATGGAAAAAAAAAAATTAAAATTTTTTTTTCGCCTTTTTTATTTTTCGATGATTTTTTTGTGTAGCAGGCATCGAAAAAAGAAAAAAAAAAATTTAAAATTTTTTTTTTCGCCTCTTTTGTTTTTCGATGATTTTTTTGTGTGGCTGGCATCGAAAATGGAAAAACAAATTTAAGAATTTTTTTTTTCGCCTTTTTTTATTTTTCGATGATTTTTTGGTGTGGCTGGCATCGAAAATAGAAAAAAAAGAAATAAATTTTTTTTTCCATTTTTTTATTTTTCGATGATTTTTTTTGTGGCTGTTATCAAAAATGGAAAAAAAAAATTAAAATTTTTTTTTTCCCCTTTTTTATTTTTCGATGATTTTTTTGTGTGGCTGGCACCAAAAAAGGGAAAAAAATCAAGATTTTTTTTTTGATTATTTTTTTTTGTGGCTGGCATCGAAAATGGAAAAAAAAATTTTAAATTTTTATTTCCATTTTTTTATTTTTCGATGATTTTTTTTTGTGGCTGGCATCGAAAATGAAAAAAAAATAAATTTCCATTTTTTTTATTTTTCGATGATTTTTTTGTGTGGCTGGCACCGAAAAAGGGAAAAAAATTCTAGAATTTTTTTTTGCCTTTTTTATTTTTCGATGATTTTTTTTTGTGGCTGGCATCGAAATGGACAAAAAAAAAAAATTTCCATTTTTTTTATTTTTCGATGATTTTTTTTTGTGGCTGGCATCAAAAATGGAAAAAAAAATTAGAAAATTTTTTTTCGCCTTTTTTTATTTTTCGATGATTTTTTGGTGTGACTGGCATCGAAAATGGAAAAAAAAAATTAAAAAAAATTTTTTCGCCTTCTTTTTATTTTTCGATGATTTTTTGGTGTGGGAAAATGGGAAAATAAAATTTAAGAATTTTTTTTTCGCCTTTTTCTATTTTTCGATGATTTTTTTGTGTAGCTGGCATCGAAAATGGAAAAAAAAATTCAAATTTTTTTTTCGCCTTTTTTATTTTTCGATGATTTTTTTGTGTGGCTGGCATCGAAAATGGAAAAACAAATTTAAGAATTTTTTTTTCGCCTTTTTTTATTTTTCGATGATTTTTTGGTGTGGCTGGCATCGAAAATGGGAAAATAAAATTTAAGAATTTTTTTTTTCGCCTTTTTTTTTATTTTTCGATGATTTTTTTTTGTAGCAGGCATCGAAAAAAGAAAAAAAAAATTTAAAATTTTTTTTTTCGCCTCTTTTGTTTTTCGATGATTTTTTTGTGTGGCTGGCATCGAAAATGGAAAAACAAATTTAAGAATTTTTTTTTCGCCTTTTTTTATTTTTCGATGATTTTTTGGTGTGGCTGGCATCGAAAATAGAAAAAAAAGAAATAATTTTTTTTTTTCCATTTTTTTATTTTTCGATGATTTTTTTTGTGGCTGTTATCAAAAATGGAAAAAAAAATTAAATTTTTTTTTTTCTCCTTTTTTATATTTCGATGATTTTTTTGTGTGGCTGGCACCAAAAAAGGGAAAAAAATCAAGATTTTTTTTTTTTGATTATTTTTTTTTGTGGCTGGCATCGAAAATGGAAAAAAAAATTTTAAATTTTTTATTTCCATTTTTTTATTTTTCGATGATTTTTTTTTGTGGCTGGCATCGAAAATGAAAAAAAAATAAATTTCCATTTTTTTATTTTTCGATGATTTTTTTGGGTGGCTGGCACCGAAAAAGGGAAAAAAATTCAAGAATTTTTTTTTGCCTTTTTTTATTTTTCGATGACTTTTTTTTGTGGCTGGCATCGAAATGGACAAAAAAAAAATTTCCATTAAAATTAAGAAGTTTTTATCGCCTTTTTTATTTTTCGATGATTTTTTTGTGTGACTGGCATCGGAAATGGGAAAGAAAAATTTAAAAAAATTTAAGCCTTTTTTTTCGATGATTTTGTGTGTGGCTGGCATCGAAAAAGGGAAAAAAATTCAAGATTTTTTTTTGTCTTTTTTTATTTTTCGATGATTTTTTGGTGTGGCTGGCATCGAAAATGGAAAAAAAAATTAAATTTTTTTTTTTCCTTTTTTTATTTTTCGATGATTTTTTGTGTGGCTGGCATCGAAAATGGGAAAACAAATTTAAGAATTTTTTTTTTCGCCTTTTTTTATTTTTCGATGATTTTTTTGTGTGGCTGGCACCGAAAAAGGGAAAAGAATTTTTTTTTTGTCTTTTTTTATTTTTCGATGATTTTTTTGTGTGGCTGGCATCGAAAATGAAAAAAAAAAAATTTAAATTTTTTTTTTTCCATTTTTTTATTTTTCCATGTTTTTTTTTGTGGCTGGCATCGAAAATGAAAAAAAAAATCCATTTTTTTATTTTTCGATGATTTTTTTTGTGTTGCTGGCATCGAAAATGGGAAAACAAATTTAAAAATTTTTTTTTCGCCTTTTTTATTTTTCGATGATTTTTTTGTGTGGCTGGCACCGAAAAAGGGAAAAGAATTTTTTTTTGTCTTTTTTTATTTTTCGATGATTTTTTTGTGTGGCTGGCATCGAAAATGAAAAAAAAATTAAAAAAATTTGTTTCGATGATTTTTTTGTGTGGCTGGCATCGAAAATGGGAAAACAAATTTAAGAATTTTTTTTTCGCCTTTTTTATTTTTCGATGATTTTTTTGTGTGGCTGGCACCAAAAAGGGAAAAGAATTTTTTTTTGTCGTTTTTTATTTTTCGATGATTTTTTTGTGTGGCTGGCATCGAAAATGAAAAAAAAAATCCATTTTTTTATTTTTCGATGATTTTTTTTGTGTGGCTGGCACCGAAAAAGGGAAAAAAATTCAAGAATTTTTTTTTGCGTCTTTTATTTTTTGATGATTTTTTTGTGGCTGGCATCGAAAATGGAAAAAAAAAATTAAATTTATTTTTTATTTATTTTTCGATGATTTTTTGGTGTGGGAAAATGGGAAAATAAAATTTAAGAATTTTTTTTCGCCTTTTTTCTATTTTTCGATGATTTTTTTGTGTAGCTGGCATCGAAAATGGAAAAAAAAAAATTAAAATTTTTTTTTCGCCTTTTTTATTTTTCGATGATTTTTTTGTGTAGCAGGCATCGAAAAAAGAAAAAAAAAAATTTAAAATTTTTTTTTTCGCCTCTTTTGTTTTTCGATGATTTTTTGTGTGGCTGGCATCGAAAATGGAAAAACAAATTTAAGAATTTTTTTTTTCGCCTTTTTTTATTTTTCGATGATTTTTTGGTGTGGCTGGCATCGAAAATAGAAAAAAAAGAAATAAATTTTTTTTTCCATTTTTTTATTTTTCGATGATTTTTTTTGTGGCTGTTATCAAAAATGGAAAAAAAAAATTAAAATTTTTTTTTTCCCCTTTTTTATTTTTCGATGATTTTTTTGTGTGGCTGGCACCAAAAAAGGGAAAAAAATCAAGATTTTTTTTTTGATTATTTTTTTTGTGGCTGGCATCGAAAATGGAAAAAAAAATTTTAAATTTTTTATTTCCATTTTTTTATTTTTCGATGATTTTTTTTTGTGGCTGGCATCGAAAATGAAAAAAAAATAAATTTCCATTTTTTTTATTTTTCGATGATTTTTTTGTGTGGCTGGCACCGAAAAAGGGAAAAAAATTCTAGAATTTTTTTTTGCCTTTTTTATTTTTCGATGATTTTTTTTTGTGGCTGGCATCGAAATGGACAAAAAAAAAAAAATTTCCATTTTTTTTATTTTTCGATGATTTTTTTTTGTGGCTGGCATCAAAAATGGAAAAAAAAATTAGAAAATTTTTTTTCGCCTTTTTTTATTTTTCGATGATTTTTTGGTGTGACTGGCATCGAAAATGGAAAAAAAAAATTAAAAAAAATTTTTTCGCCTTCTTTTTATTTTTCGATGATTTTTTGGTGTGGGAAAATGGGAAAATAAAATTTAAGAATTTTTTTTCGCCTTTTTCTATTTTTCGATGATTTTTTTGTGTAGCTGGCATCGAAAATGGAAAAAAAAATTCAAATTTTTTTTTCGCCTTTTTTATTTTTCGATGATTTTTTTGTGTGGCTGGCATCGAAAATGGAAAAACAAATTTAAGAATTTTTTTTTCGCCTTTTTTTATTTTTCGATGATTTTTTGGTGTGGCTGGCATCGAAAATGGGAAAATAAAATTTAAGAATTTTTTTTTTCGCCTTTTTTTTTATTTTTCGATGATTTTTTTTGTAGCAGGCATCGAAAAAAGAAAAAAAAAAATTTAAAATTTTTTTTTTCGCCTCTTTTGTTTTTCGATGATTTTTTTTGTGTGGCTGGCATCGAAAATGGAAAAACAAATTTAAGAATTTTTTTTTTCGCCTTTTTTTATTTTTCGATGATTTTTTGGTGTGGCTGGCATCGAAAATAGAAAAAAAAGAAATAATTTTTTTTTCCATTTTTTTATTTTTCGATGATTTTTTTTGTGGCTGTTATCAAAAATGGAAAAAAAAATTAAAATTTTTTTTTTCTCCTTTTTTATATTTCGATGATTTTTTTGTGTGGCTGGCACCAAAAAAGGGAAAAAAATCAAGATTTTTTTTTTTGATTATTTTTTTTTGTGGCTGGCATCGAAAATGGAAAAAAAATTTTTAAATTTTTTATTTCCATTTTTTTATTTTTCGATGATTTTTTTTTGTGGCTGGCATCGAAAATGAAAAAAAAATAAATTTCCATTTTTTTTATTTTTCGATGATTTTTTTGGGTGGCTGGCACCGAAAAAGGGAAAAAAATTCAAGAATTTTTTTTTGCCTTTTTTTATTTTTCGATGACTTTTTTTTGTGGCTGGCATCGAAATGGACAAAAAAAAAATTTCCATTTTTTTTATTTTTCGATGATTTTTTTTTGTGGCTGGCATCAAAAATGGAAAAAAAAAATTAAAATTTTTTTTTCGCCTTTTTTTATTTTTCGATGATTTTTTGGTGTGGCTGGCATCGAAAATGGGAAAATAAAATTTAAGAATTTTTTTTTCGCCTTTTTTTTTATTTTTCGATGATTTTTTTTTGTAGCAGGCATCGAAAATAGAAAAAAAAAATTAAAATTTTTTTTTTCGCCTCTTTTGTTTTTCGATGATTTTTTTGTGTGGCTGGCATCGAAAATGGAAAAACAAATTTAAGAATTTTTTTTCGCCTTTTTTTATTTTTCGATGATTTTTTGGTGTGGCTGGCATCGAAAATAGGAAAATAAAATTTAAGAATTTTTTTTTTCGCCTTTTTTTTTATTTTTCTATGATTTTTTTTTGTAGCAGGCATCGAAAATGGAAAAAAAAATTAAAAGTTTTTTTTTTCCATTATTTTTATTTTTCGATGATTTTTTTTTGTGGATGGCATCGAAAATGGAAAAAAAAATTTAAGAAATTTTTTTTCGCCTTTTTTTTATTTTTCGATGATTTTTTTGTGTGGCTTGCACCGAAAAAGGAAAAAAATTCACCTTTTTTTATTTTTCGATGATTTTTTGGTGTGACTGGCATCGAAAATGGAAAAAAAAAATTAAAAAAAATTTTTTCGCCTTCTTTTTATTTTTCGATGATTTTTTGGTGTGGGAAAATGGAAAAACAAATTTAAGAATTTTTTTTTCGCCTTTTTTTATTTTTCGATGATTTTTTGGTGTGGCTGGCATCGAAAATGGGAAAATAAAATTTAAGAATTTTTTTTTTCGCCTTTTTTTTTATTTTTCGATGATTTTTTTTTGTAGCAGGCATCGAAAAAAGAAAAAAAAAATTTAAAATTTTTTTTTTCGCCTCTTTTGTTTTTCGATGATTTTTTTGTGTGGCTGGCATCGAAAATGGAAAAACAAATTTAAGAATTTTTTTTTCGCCTTTTTTTATTTTTCGATGATTTTTTGGTGTGGCTGGCATCGAAAATAGAAAAAAAAGAAATAATTTTTTTTTTTCCATTTTTTTATTTTTCGATGATTTTTTTTGTGGCTGTTATCAAAAATGGAAAAAAAAATTAAATTTTTTTTTTTCTCCTTTTTTATATTTCGATGATTTTTTTGTGTGGCTGGCACCAAAAAAGGGAAAAAAATCAAGATTTTTTTTTTTTGATTATTTTTTTTTGTGGCTGGCATCGAAAATGGAAAAAAAAATTTTAAATTTTTTATTTCCATTTTTTTATTTTTCGATGATTTTTTTTTGTGGCTGGCATCGAAAATGAAAAAAAAATAAATTTCCATTTTTTTATTTTTCGATGATTTTTTTGGGTGGCTGGCACCGAAAAAGGGAAAAAAATTCAAGAATTTTTTTTTGCCTTTTTTTATTTTTCGATGACTTTTTTTTGTGGCTGGCATCGAAATGGACAAAAAAAAAATTTCCATTAAAATTAAGAAGTTTTTATCGCCTTTTTTATTTTTCGATGATTTTTTTGTGTGACTGGCATCGGAAATGGGAAAGAAAAATTTAAAAAAATTTAAGCCTTTTTTTTCGATGATTTTGTGTGTGGCTGGCATCGAAAAAGGGAAAAAAATTCAAGATTTTTTTTTGTCTTTTTTTATTTTTCGATGATTTTTTGGTGTGGCTGGCATCGAAAATGGAAAAAAAAATTAAATTTTTTTTTTTCCTTTTTTTATTTTTCGATGATTTTTTGTGTGGCTGGCATCGAAAATGGGAAAACAAATTTAAGAATTTTTTTTTTCGCCTTTTTTTATTTTTCGATGATTTTTTTGTGTGGCTGGCACCGAAAAAGGGAAAAGAATTTTTTTTTTGTCTTTTTTTATTTTTCGATGATTTTTTTGTGTGGCTGGCATCGAAAATGAAAAAAAAAAAATTTAAATTTTTTTTTTTCCATTTTTTTATTTTTCCATGTTTTTTTTTGTGGCTGGCATCGAAAATGAAAAAAAAAATCCATTTTTTTATTTTTCGATGATTTTTTTTGTGTTGCTGGCATCGAAAATGGGAAAACAAATTTAAAAATTTTTTTTTCGCCTTTTTTATTTTTCGATGATTTTTTTGTGTGGCTGGCACCGAAAAAGGGAAAAGAATTTTTTTTTGTCTTTTTTTATTTTTCGATGATTTTTTTGTGTGGCTGGCATCGAAAATGAAAAAAAAATTAAAAAAATTTGTTTCGATGATTTTTTTGTGTGGCTGGCATCGAAAATGGGAAAACAAATTTAAGAATTTTTTTTTCGCCTTTTTTATTTTTCGATGATTTTTTTGTGTGGCTGGCACCAAAAAGGGAAAAGAATTTTTTTTTGTCGTTTTTTATTTTTCGATGATTTTTTTGTGTGGCTGGCATCGAAAATGAAAAAAAAAATCCATTTTTTTATTTTTCGATGATTTTTTTTGTGTGGCTGGCACCGAAAAAGGGAAAAAAATTCAAGAATTTTTTTTTGCGTCTTTTATTTTTTGATGATTTTTTTGTGGCTGGCATCGAAAATGGAAAAAAAAAATTAAATTTATTTTTTATTTATTTTTCGATGATTTTTTGGTGTGGGAAAATGGGAAAATAAAATTTAAGAATTTTTTTTCGCCTTTTTTCTATTTTTCGATGATTTTTTTGTGTAGCTGGCATCGAAAATGGAAAAAAAAAAATTAAAATTTTTTTTTCGCCTTTTTTATTTTTCGATGATTTTTTTGTGTAGCAGGCATCGAAAAAAGAAAAAAAAAAATTTAAAATTTTTTTTTTCGCCTCTTTTGTTTTTCGATGATTTTTTGTGTGGCTGGCATCGAAAATGGAAAAACAAATTTAAGAATTTTTTTTTTCGCCTTTTTTTATTTTTCGATGATTTTTTGGTGTGGCTGGCATCGAAAATAGAAAAAAAAGAAATAAATTTTTTTTTCCATTTTTTTATTTTTCGATGATTTTTTTTGTGGCTGTTATCAAAAATGGAAAAAAAAAATTAAAATTTTTTTTTTCCCCTTTTTTATTTTTCGATGATTTTTTTGTGTGGCTGGCACCAAAAAAGGGAAAAAAATCAAGATTTTTTTTTTGATTATTTTTTTTGTGGCTGGCATCGAAAATGGAAAAAAAAATTTTAAATTTTTTATTTCCATTTTTTTATTTTTCGATGATTTTTTTTTGTGGCTGGCATCGAAAATGAAAAAAAAATAAATTTCCATTTTTTTTATTTTTCGATGATTTTTTTGTGTGGCTGGCACCGAAAAAGGGAAAAAAATTCTAGAATTTTTTTTTGCCTTTTTTATTTTTCGATGATTTTTTTTTGTGGCTGGCATCGAAATGGACAAAAAAAAAAAAATTTCCATTTTTTTTATTTTTCGATGATTTTTTTTTGTGGCTGGCATCAAAAATGGAAAAAAAAATTAGAAAATTTTTTTTCGCCTTTTTTTATTTTTCGATGATTTTTTGGTGTGACTGGCATCGAAAATGGAAAAAAAAAATTAAAAAAAATTTTTTCGCCTTCTTTTTATTTTTCGATGATTTTTTGGTGTGGGAAAATGGGAAAATAAAATTTAAGAATTTTTTTTCGCCTTTTTCTATTTTTCGATGATTTTTTTGTGTAGCTGGCATCGAAAATGGAAAAAAAAATTCAAATTTTTTTTTCGCCTTTTTTATTTTTCGATGATTTTTTTGTGTGGCTGGCATCGAAAATGGAAAAACAAATTTAAGAATTTTTTTTTCGCCTTTTTTTATTTTTCGATGATTTTTTGGTGTGGCTGGCATCGAAAATGGGAAAATAAAATTTAAGAATTTTTTTTTTCGCCTTTTTTTTTATTTTTCGATGATTTTTTTTGTAGCAGGCATCGAAAAAAGAAAAAAAAAAATTTAAAATTTTTTTTTTCGCCTCTTTTGTTTTTCGATGATTTTTTTTGTGTGGCTGGCATCGAAAATGGAAAAACAAATTTAAGAATTTTTTTTTTCGCCTTTTTTTATTTTTCGATGATTTTTTGGTGTGGCTGGCATCGAAAATAGAAAAAAAAGAAATAATTTTTTTTTCCATTTTTTTATTTTTCGATGATTTTTTTTGTGGCTGTTATCAAAAATGGAAAAAAAAATTAAAATTTTTTTTTTCTCCTTTTTTATATTTCGATGATTTTTTTGTGTGGCTGGCACCAAAAAAGGGAAAAAAATCAAGATTTTTTTTTTTGATTATTTTTTTTTGTGGCTGGCATCGAAAATGGAAAAAAAATTTTTAAATTTTTTATTTCCATTTTTTTATTTTTCGATGATTTTTTTTTGTGGCTGGCATCGAAAATGAAAAAAAAATAAATTTCCATTTTTTTTATTTTTCGATGATTTTTTTGGGTGGCTGGCACCGAAAAAGGGAAAAAAATTCAAGAATTTTTTTTTGCCTTTTTTTATTTTTCGATGACTTTTTTTTGTGGCTGGCATCGAAATGGACAAAAAAAAAATTTCCATTTTTTTTATTTTTCGATGATTTTTTTTTGTGGCTGGCATCAAAAATGGAAAAAAAAAATTAAAATTTTTTTTTCGCCTTTTTTTATTTTTCGATGATTTTTTGGTGTGGCTGGCATCGAAAATGGGAAAATAAAATTTAAGAATTTTTTTTTCGCCTTTTTTTTTATTTTTCGATGATTTTTTTTTGTAGCAGGCATCGAAAATAGAAAAAAAAAATTAAAATTTTTTTTTTCGCCTCTTTTGTTTTTCGATGATTTTTTTGTGTGGCTGGCATCGAAAATGGAAAAACAAATTTAAGAATTTTTTTTCGCCTTTTTTTATTTTTCGATGATTTTTTGGTGTGGCTGGCATCGAAAATAGGAAAATAAAATTTAAGAATTTTTTTTTTCGCCTTTTTTTTTATTTTTCTATGATTTTTTTTTGTAGCAGGCATCGAAAATGGAAAAAAAAATTAAAAGTTTTTTTTTTCCATTATTTTTATTTTTCGATGATTTTTTTTTGTGGATGGCATCGAAAATGGAAAAAAAAATTTAAGAAATTTTTTTTCGCCTTTTTTTTATTTTTCGATGATTTTTTTGTGTGGCTTGCACCGAAAAAGGAAAAAAATTCAAGAATTTTTTTTTGCCTTTTTTATTTTCCGATGATTTTTTTTGTGGCTGGCATCGAAAATGGAAAAAAAAAATTAAAATTTTTTTTTTCGCCTTTATTATTTTTCGATGATTTTTTGGTGTGGCTGGCATCGAAATGGAAAAAAAATTAAGAAGTTTTTTTCGCCTTTTTTTATTTTTCGATGATTTTTTTGTGTGACTGGCATCGGAAATGGGAAAGAAAAATTAAAAAAAAAATTAAGCCTTTTTTTTCGATGATTTTTTGTGTGGCTGGCATCGAAAAAGGGAAAAAAAATTCAAGATTTTTTTTTGTCTTTTTTATTTTTCGATGATTTTTTGGTGTGGCTGGCATCGAAAATGGAAAAAAAAAATTTAAATTTTTTTTTTTCCTTTTTTTTATTTTTTGATGATTTTTTTTTGTGGCTGGCATCGAAAATGGAAAAAAAAATTAAAAAAAATTTTTTCGCCTTTATTATTTTTCGATGATTTTTTGTGTGGCTGGCATCGAAAATGGGAAAACAAATTTAAGAATTTTTTTTTCGCCTTTTTTATTTTTCGATGATTTTTTTGTGTGGCTGGCACCGAAAAAGGGAAAAGAATTTATTTTTGTCTTTTTTTATTTTTCGATGATTTTTTTGTGTGGCTGGCATCGAAAATGAAAAAAAAAAATTAAAAATTTTTTTTTTCCATTTTTTTATTTTTCCATGTTTTTTTTTTTGTGGCTGGCATCGAAAATGGAAAAAAAAATCCATTTTTTTATTTTTCGATGATTTTTTGTGTGTGGCTGGCATCGAAAATGGGAAAACAAATTTAAGAATTTTTTTTTCGCCTTTTTATATTTTTCGATGATTTTTTTGTGTGGTTGGCACCGAAAAAGGGAAAAGAATTTTTTTTTGTCTTTTTTTATTTTTCGATGATTTTTTTGTGTGGCTGGCATCGAAAATGAAAAAAAAAATTAAAAATTTTTTTTTCGCCTTGATTATTTTTCGATGATTTTTTTGTGTGGCTGGCATCGAAAATGGGAAAACAAATTTAAGAATTTTTTTTTCGCCTTTTTTATTTTTCGATGATTTTTTTTCGACACTGGCACAGTGACACTGGCTGGCACCAAAAAGGGAAAAGAATTTTTTTTGTCTTTTTTTTATTTTTCGATGATTTTTTTGTAAGGCTGGCATCGAAAATGAAAAAAAAAATTTTAATTTTTTTTTCCATTTTTTTATTTTTCCATGATTTTTTTTTGTGGCTGGCATCGAAAATGAAAAAAAAAATCCATTTTTTTATTTTTCGATGATTTTTTTTGTGTGGCTGGCACCGAAAAAGGGAAAAAAATTCAAGAATTTTTATTTGCGTCTTTTATTTTTTGATGATTTTTTTGTGGCTGGCATCGAAAATGGAAAAAAAATTAAATTTTTTTTTCCATTTTTTTATTTTTCGATGATTTTTTTGTGTGGCTGGCATCAAAAATGGAAAAAAAAATTAAAATTTTTGTTTCGCCTTTTTTTTATTTTTCGATGATATTTTGGTGTGGCTGGCATCGAAAATGGAAAAAAAATTAAAAAAAATTGTTTCGCCTTTTTTAATTTTTCGATGATTTTTTGGTGTGGCTGGCATCGAAAATGGGAAAATAAAATTTAAGAAATTTTTTTTCGCCTTTTTTTATTACTGGCATCGAAAATGGGAAAACAAATTTAAGAATTTTTTTTTCGCCTTTTTTTTTATTTTTCGATGATTTTTTTGTGTGGCTGGCACCGAAAAAGGGAAAAAAAATCAAGATTTTTTTTTTGTCTTGTTTATTTTTCAAGATTTTTTTTGTGGCTGGCATCGAAAATGGAAAAAAAAAATTTAAGAATTTTTTTTTCGCCTTTTTTTTATTTTTCGATGATTTTTTGGTGTGGCTGGCATCGAAAATGAAAAAAAAAATAAATTTCCATTTTTTTTTATTTTTCGATGATTTTTTTGTGTGGCTGGCACCGAAAAAGGGAAAAAAAATCAAGAATTTTTTTTTGCCTTTTTTATTTTTCGATGATTTTTTGGTGTGGCTGGCATCGAAAATGGGAAAATAAAATTTAAGAATTTTTTTTTTCGCCTTTTTTTTTATTTTTCGATGATTTTTTTTGTAGCAGGCATCGAAAATAGAAAAAAAAAAATTTAAATTTTTTTTTTTCGCCTCTTTTGTTTTTCGATGATTTTTTTGTGTGGCTGGCATCGAAAATGGAAAAACAAATTTAAGAATTTTTTTTTCGCCTTTTTTTTATTTTTCGATGATTTTTTGGTGTGGCTGGCATCGAAAATGAAAAAAAAAATAAATTTCCATTTTTTTTTATTTTTCGATGATTTTTTTGTGTGGCTGGCACCGAAGAAGGGAAAAAAAATCAAGAATTTTTTTTTGCCTTTTTTATTTTTCGATGATTTTTTTTTGTGGCTGGCATCGAAAATGGAAAAAAAAATTTTAAATTTTTTATTTCCATTTTTTTTATTTTTCGATGATTTTTTTTTGTGGCTGGCAGGCTGGCACCGAAAAAGGGAAAAAAAATCAAGAATTTTTTTTTGCCTTTTTTATTTTTCGATGATTTTTTTTTGTGGCTGGCATCGAAAATGGAAAAAAAAATTTTAAATTTTTTATTTCCATTTTTTTTATTTTTCGATGATTTTTTTTTGTGGCTGGCATCGAAAATGAAAAAAAAAAAAAATTTCATTTTTTTTTATTTTTCGATGATTTTTTTGTGTGGCTGGCACCGAAAAAGGGAAAAAAATTCAAGAATTTTTTTTTGCCTTTTTCATTTTTCGATGATTTTTTTTTGTGGCTGGCATCGAAATGGAAAAAAAAAAAAAATTAATTTTTTTTATTTTTCGATAATTTTTTTTGTGGCTGGCATCAAAAATGGAAAAAAAAAATTAAATTTTTTTTTTCGCCTTTTTTTATTTTTCGATGATTTTTTGGTGTGACTGGCATCGAAAATGGAAAAAAAAAATTAAAAAAAAATTTTTCGCCTTTTTTTATTTTTCGATGATTTTTTGGTGTGGGAAAATGGGAAAATAAAATTTAAGAATTTTTTTTTCGTCTTTTTCTATTTTTCGATGATTTTTTTGTGTAGCTGGCATCGAAAATGGAAAAAAAAAATTAAAATTTTTTTTTCGCCTTTTTTATTTTTCGATGATTTTTTTGTGTGGCTGGCATCGAAAATGGAAAAACAAATTTAAGAATTTTTTTTCGCCTTTTTTTATTTTTCGATGATTTTTTGGTGTGGCTGGCATCGAAAATGGGAAAATAAAATTTAAGAATTTTTTTTTTCGCCTTTTTTTTATTTTTCGATGATTTTTTTTGTAGCAGGCATCGAAAATAGAAAAAAAAAATTAAAAGTTTTTTTTTTTCAATTTTTTTTATTTTTCGATGATTTTTTTTTGTGGATGGCATCGAAAATGGAAAAAATAAATTAAAAAAAAATTTTTCGCCTTTTTTATTTTTCGATGATTTTTTTGTGTGGCTGGCATCGAAAATGGGAAAACAAATTTAAGATTTTTTTTTTCGCCTTTTTTTTTATTTTTCGATGATTTTTTTGTGTGGCTGGCACCGAAAAAGGGAAAAGAATTTTTTTTTTGTCTTTTTTTATTTTTCGATGATTTTTTTTGTGGCTGGTATCGAAAATGGAAAAAAAAAATTTAAAATTTATTTTTTCCATTTTTTTATTTTTCGATGATTTTTTTTGTGTGGCTGGCACCGAAAAAGGGAAAAAAAAATTCAAGAATTTTTTTTTTCGCCTTTTTTTATTTTTCGATGATTTTTTGGTGTGGCTGGCATCGAAAATGGGAAAATAAAATTTAAGAATTTTTTTTTTCGCCTTTTTTATTTTTCGATGATTTTTTTTTGTGGCTGGCATCGAAAATGGAAAAAAAAAATTTAAAGTTTTTTTTTCCATTTTTTTTATTTTTCGATGATTTTTTTTTGTGGATGGCATCGAAAATGGAGAAAAAAATTAAAAAAATTTTTTTCGCCTTTTTTATTTTTCGATGATTTTTTTGTGTGGCTGGCATCGAAAATGGGAAAACAAATTTAAGAATTTTTTTTTCGCCTTTTTTTTATTTTTCGATGATTTTTTTGTGTGGCTGGCACCGAAAAAGGGAAAAGAATTTTTATTTTGTCTTTTTTTATTTTTCGATGATTTTTTTTTGTGGCTGGCATCGAAAATGGAAAAAAAAATTTAAAATTTATTTTTTCCATTTTTTTATTTTTCGATGATTTTTTTTTGTGTGGCTGGCACCGAAAAAGGGAAAAAAAATTCAAGAATTTTTTTTTGTCTTTTTTATTTTTTGATGATTTTTTTTTGTGGCTGGCATCGAAAATGGAAAAAAAAAATTAAATTTTTTTTTCCATTTTTTTATTTTGCGATGATTTTTTTTGTGTGGCTGGCATCGAAAATGGAAAAAAAAAATTAAAATTTTTTTTTTCGCTTATTTTAATTTTTCGATGATTTTTTGGTGTGGCTGGCATCGAAAATGGGAAAATAAAATTTAAAAAAATTTTTTTCGCCTTTTTTTTATTTTTCGATGATTTTTTTGTGTGGCTTGCACCGAAAAAGGGAAAAAAATTCAAGAATTTTTTTTTGCCTTTTTTATTTTCCGATGATTTTCTTTTGTGGCTGGCATCGAAAATGGAAAAAAAAATTAAAATTTTTTTTTTCGCCTTTATTATTTTTCGATGATTTTTTGGTGTGGCTGGCATCGAAATGGAAAAAAAAAAATTAAGAAGTTTTTTTTTGCCTTTTTTATTTTTCGATGATATTTTTGTGTGACTGGCATCGGAAATGGGAAAGAAAAATTTAAAAAAAATTTAAGCCTTTTTTTTTCGATGATTTTTTGGTGTGGCTGGCATCGAAAATGGAAAACAAATTTAAGAATTTTTTTTTCGCCTTTTTTTTATTTTTCGATGATTTTTTTTGTGGCTGGCATCGAAAATGGAAAAAAAAATTAAAAAATTTTATTCGCCTTTATTATTTTTCGATGATTTTTTTGTGTGGCTGGCATCGAAAATGGGAAAACAAATTTAAGAATTTTTTTTCGCCTTTTTTATTTTTCGATGATTTTTTTGTGTGGCTGGCACCGAAAAAGGGAAAAGAATTTTTTTTTGTCTTTTTTTATTTTTCGATGATTTTTTTGTGTGGCTGGCATCGAAAATGAAAAAAAAAAATTTAAAATTTTTTTTTTCCATTTTTTTATTTTTCCATGTTTTTTTTTTGTGGCTGGCATCGAAAATGAAAAAAAAAATCCATTTTTTTATTTTTCGATGATTTTTTTTTGTGTGGCTGGCATCGAAAATGGGAAAACAAATTTAAGAATTTTTTTTTCGCCTTTTTTATTTTTCGATGATTTTTTTGTGTGGCTGGCACCGAAAAAGGGAAAAGAATTTTTTTTTTGTCTTTTTTTATTTTTCGATGATTTTTTTGTGTGGCTGGCATCGAAAATGAAAAAAAAATAAAAAAAAATTTTTTCGCCTTTATTATTTTTCGATGATTTTTTGTGTGGCTGGCATCGAAAATGGGAAAACAAATTTAAGAATTTTTTTTTCGCCTTTTTTATTTTTCGATGATTTTTTTTGTGTGGCTGGCACCAAAAAGGGAAAAGAATTTTTTTTTGTCTTTTTTTATTTTTCGATGATTTTTTTGTGTGGCTAGCATCGAAAATGAAAAAAAAAAATTAAAATTTTTTTTTTCCATTTTTTTTATTTTTTCATGATTTTTTTTTGTGGCTGGCATCGAAAATGAAAAAAAAAAATCCATTTTATTATTTTTCGATGATTTTTTTTGTGTGGCTGGCACCGAAAAAGGGAAAAAAATTCAAGAATTTTTTTTTTGCGTCTTTTATTTTTTGATGATTTTTTTGTGGCTGGCATCGAAAACGGAAAAAAAAAATTAAATTTTTTTTTTCCATTTTTTTATTTTTCGATGATTTTTTTTGTGTGGCTGGCATCAAAAATGGAAAAAAAAATTAAAATTTTTTTTTCGCCTTTTTTTTATTTTTCGATGATTTTTTGGTGTGGCTGGCATCGAAAATGGAAAAAAAAATTAAAAAAAATTGTTTCGCCTTTTTTAATTTTTCTATGATTTTTTGGTGTGGCTGGCATCGAAAATGGGAAAATAAAATTTAAGAAATTTTGTTTCGCCTTTTTTTTATTACTGGCATCGAAAATGGGAAAACAAATTTAAGAATTTTTTTTTCGCCTTTTTTTTATTTTTCGATGACTTTTTTGTGTGGCTGGCACCGAAAAAGGGAAAAAAATTCAAGAATTTTTTTTTTGCGTCTTTTATTTTTTGATGATTTTTTTGTGGCTGGCATCGAAAACGGAAAAAAAAAATTAAATTTTTTTTTTTCCATTTTTTTATTTTTCGATGATTTTTTTTGTGGCTGTCAACATAAATGGAAAAAAAAATTAAAATTTTTTTTCCCCTTTTTTATTTTTCGATGATTTTTTTGTGTGGCTGGCACCAAAAAAGGGAAAAAAATAAAGATTTTTTTTTTTTATGATTTTTTTTTGCGGCTGGCATCGAAAATGGAAAAAAAAATTTAAATTTTTTATTTCCATTTTTTTATTTTTCGATGATTTTTTTTTGTGGCTGGCATCGAAAATGAAAAAAAAAATAAATTTCCATTTTTTTAATTTTTCGATGATTTTTTTGTGTGGCTGGCACCGAAAAAGGGAAAAAAATTCAAGAATTTTTTTTTGCCTTTTTTATTTTTCGATGATTTTTTTTTGTGGCTGGCATCGAAATGGAAAAAAAAAAAAAAAAAAATTCAATTTTTTTTATTTTTCGATGATTTTTTTGTGTGGCTGGCATCGAAAATGGAAAAACAAATTAAAGAATTTTTTTTTCGCCTTTTTTTATTTTTCGATGATTTTTTGGTGTGGCTGGCATCGAAAATGGGAAAATAAAATTTAAGAATTTTTTTTTTCGCCTTTTTTTTTATTTTTCTA
The DNA here is from genome assembly GCF_037179485.1 of Ochlerotatus camptorhynchus. Lineage (NCBI taxonomy): Eukaryota > Metazoa > Arthropoda > Insecta > Diptera > Culicidae > Ochlerotatus > Ochlerotatus camptorhynchus. The sequence goes on from NW_027041065.1 coordinate 53,677, forward strand.
TGATTTTTTTTTGTAGCAGGCATCGAAAATGGAAAAAAAAAATTAAAAGTTTTTTTTTCCATTTTTTTTATTTTTCGATGATTTTTTTTTGTGGATGGAAAATGGAAAAAAAAAAATTAAAAAATTTTTTTTCGCCTTTTTTATTTTTCGATGATTTTTTTGTGTGGCTGGCATCGAAAATGGGAAAACAAATTTAAGAATTTTTTTTTCGCCTTTTTTTTTTATTTTTTGATGATTTTTTTGTGTGGCTGGCATCGAATATGGAAAAAAAAATTAAAATTTTTTTTTCGCCTTTTTTATTTTTCGATGATTTTTTTTTGTGGCTGGCATCGAAAATGGAAAAAAAAATTAAAAGTTTTTTTTCCATTTTTTTATTTTTCGATGATTTTTTTTTTGTGGATGGCATCGAAAATGGAAAAAAAAATTAAAAAAAATTTTTTCGCCTTTTTTATTTTTCGATGATTTTTTTGTGTGGCTGGCATCGAAAATGGGAAAACAAATTTAAGAATTTTTTTTTCGCCTTTTTTTATTTTTCGATGATTTTTTTGTGTGGCTGGCACCGAAAAAGGGAAAAGAATTTTTTTTTGTCTTTTTTTATTTTTCGATGATTTTTTTTTGTGGCTGGCATCGAAAATGGAAAAAAAAAATTTAAAATTTATTTTTTCCATTTTTTTATTTTTCGATGATTTTTTTTTGTGTGGCTGGCACCGAAAAAGGGAAAAAAATTCAAGATTTTTTTTTGCCTTTTTTATTTTTTGATGATTTTTTTTGTGGCTGGCATCGAAAATGGAAAAAAAAAATTAAATTTTTTTTTCCATTTTTTTATTTTTCGATGATTTTTTTGTGTGGCTGGCATCGAAAATGAAAAAAAAAAATAAATTTCCATTTTTTTTATTTTTCGATGATTTTTTTGTGTGGCTGGCACCGAAAAAGGGAAAAAAATTCAAGAATTTTTTTTTGCCTTTTTTATTTTTCGATGATTTTTTTTGTGGCTGGCATCGAAATGGAAAAAAAAAAAAAAATCCATTTTTTTTATTTTTCGATAATTTTTTTTGTGGCTGGCATCAAAAATGGAAAAAAAATAAAATTTTTTTTTCGCCTTTTTTTATTTTTCGATGATTTTTTGGTGTGACTGGCATCGAAAATGGAAAAAAAAAATTAAAAAAAATTGTTTCGCCTTTTTTAATTTTTCGATGATTTTTTGGTGTGGCTGGCATCGAAAATGGGAAAATAAAATTTAAGAAATTTTTTTTCGCCTTTTTTAATTACTGGCATCGAAAATGGGAAAACAAATTTAAGAATTTTTTTTTCGCCTTTTTTTTATTTTTCGATGATTTTTTTGTGTGGCTGGCACCGAAAAAGGGAAAAAAAATCAAGATTTTTTTTTTTGTCTTGTTTATTTTTCAAGATTTTTTTTGTGGCTGGCATCGAAAAAAGAAAAAAAGAAATAAATTTTTTTTTCCATTTTTTTATTTTTCGATGATTTTTTTTGTGGCTGTTATCAAAAAAGGGAAAAAAAACAAGATTTTTTTTTTTGATGATTTTTTTTTGTGGCTGGCATCGAAAATGGAAAAAAAAATTTTAAATTCTTTAATTCCATTTTTTTATTTTTCGATGATTTTTTTTTGTGGCTGGCATCGAAAAAGAAAAAAAAAAAATTTCCATTTTTTTTATTTTTCGATGATTTTTTTGTGTGGCTGGCACCGAAAAAGGGAAAAAAATTCAAGAATTTTTTTTTGCCTTTTTTATTTTTCGATGATTTTTTTTTGTGGATGGAAAATGGAAAAAAAAAAATTAAAAAATTTTTTTTCGCCTTTTTTATTTTTCGATGATTTTTTTGTGTGGCTGGCACCGAAAAAGGGAAAAGAATTTTTATTTTGTCTTTTTTTATTTTTCGATGATTTTTTTTTTTGTGGCTGGCATCGAAAATGGAAAAAAAAATTTAAAATTTATTTTTTCCATTTTTTTATTTTTCGATGATTTTTTTTGTGTGGCTGGCACCGAAAAAGGGAAAAAAAATTTAAGAATTTTTTTTTGTCTTTTTTATTTTTTGATGATTTTTTTTTGTGGCTGGCATCGAAAATGGAAAAAAAAAATTAAATTTTTTTTTCCATTTTTTTATTTTGCGATGATTTTTTTTGTGTGGCTGGCATCGAAAATGGAAAAAAAAAAATTAAAATTTTTTTTTCGCCTTTTTTTTATTTTTCGATGATTTTTTGGTGTGGCTGGCATCGAAAATGGAAAAAAAAAATTAAAAAAATTTTTTTCGCTTATTTTAATTTTTCGATGATTTTTTGGTGTGGCTGGCATCGAAAATGGGAAAATAAAATTTAAAAAATTTTTTTTCGCCTTTTTTTTATTTTTCGATGATTTTTTTGTGTGGCTTGCACCGAAAAAGGGAAAAAAATTCAAGAATTTTTTTTTGCCTTTTTTATTTTCCGATGATTTTCTTTTGTGGCTGGCATCGAAAATGGAAAAAAAAAATAAAATTTTTTTTTCGCCTTTATTATTTTTCGATGATTTTTTGGTGTGGCATCGAAATGGAAAAAAAATTAAGAAGTTTTTTTTGCCTTTTTTATTTTTCGATGATATTTTTGTGTGACTGGCATCGGAAATGGGAAAGAAAAATTTAAAAAAAAATTTAAGCCTTTTTTTTTCGATGATTTTTTGGTGTGGCTGGCATCGAAAATGGAAAAAAAATTTAAAATTTTTTTTTCCTTTTTTTTATTTTTCGATGATTTTTTTTGTGGCTGGCATCGAAAATGGAAAAAAAAATTAAAAAATTTTTTCTCGCCTTTATTATTTTTCGATGATTTTTTTGTGTGGCTGGCATCGAAAATGGGAAAACAAATTTAAGAATTTTTTTTTCGCCTTTTTTATTTTTCGATGATTTTTTTGTGTGGCTGGCACCGAAAAAGGGAAAAGAATTTTTTTTTGTCTTTTTTTATTTTTCGATGATTTTTTTGTGTGGCTGGCATCGAAAATGAAAAAAAAAATTTAAAATTTTTTTTTCCATTTTTTTATTTTTCCATGTTTTTTTTTTGTGGCTGGCATTGAAAATGAAAAAAAAAATCCATTTTTTTATTTTTCGATGATTTTTTTTTTGTGTGGCTGGCATCGAAAATGGGAAAACAAATTTAAGATTTTTTTTTTCGCTTTTTTTATTTTTCGATGATTTTTTTGTGTGGCTGGCACCGAAAAAGGGAAAAGAATTTTTTTTTGTCTTTTTTTATTTTTCGATGATTTTTTTGTGTGGCTGGCATCGAAAATGAAAAAAAAAATTAAAAAAAATTTTTTCGCCTTTATTATTTTTCGATGATTTTTTGTGTGGCTGGCATCGAAAATGGGAAAACAAATTTAAGAATTTTTTTTTCGCCTTTTTTATTTTTCGATGATTTTTTTTGTGTGGCTGGCACCAAAAAGGGAAAAGAATTTTTTTTTGTCTTTTTTTATTTTTCGATGATTTTTTTGTGTGGCTGGCATCGAAAATGAAAAAAAAAAAAATTAAAATTTTTTTTTTCCATTTTTTTTTATTTTTCCATGATTTTTTTTTGTGGCTGGCATCGAAAATGAAAAAAAAAATCCATTTTATTATTTTTCGATGATTTTTTTTGTGTGGCTGGCACCGAAAAAGGGAAAAAAATTCAAGAATTTTTTTTTGCGTCTTTTATTTTTTGATGATTTTTTTGTGGCTGGCATCGAAAACGGAAAAAAAAATTAAATTGTTTTTTTCCATTTTTTTATTTTTCGATGATTTTTTTTGTGTGGCTGGCATCAAAAATGGAAAAAAAAATTAAAATTTTTTTTCGCCTTTTTTTTATTTTTCGATGATTTTTTGGTGTGGCTGGCATCGAAAATGGAAAAAAAAATTAAAAAAAATTGTTTCGCCTTTTTTAATTTTTCTATGATTTTTTGGTGTGGCTGGCATCGAAAATGGGAAAATAAAATTTAAGAAATTTTGTTTCGCCTTTTTTTATTACTGGCATCGAAAATGGGAAAACAAATTTAAGAATTTTTTTTTCGCCTTTTTTTTATTTTTCGATGATTTTTTTGTGTGGCTGGCACCGAAAAAGGGAAAAAAAATCAAGATTTTTTTTTTGTCTTGTTTATTTTTCAAGATTTTTTTTGTGGCTGGCATCGAAAATGGAAAAACAAATTTAAGATTTTTTTTTTCGCCTTTTTTTTATTTTTCGATGATTTTTTGGTGTGGCTGGCATCGAAAATGGGAAAATAAAATTTAAGAATTTTTTTTTTCGCCTTTTTTATTTTTCGATGATTTTTTTTTGTGGCTGGCATCGAAAATAGAAAAAAAAATTAAAAGTTTTTTTTTCCATTTTTTTTATTTTTCGATGATTTTTTTTTGTGGATGGCATCGAAAATGGAGAAAAAAATTAAAAAAATTTTTTTCGCCTTTTTTATTTTTCGATGATTTTTTTGTGTGGCTGGCATCGAAAATGGGAAAACAAATTTAAGAATTTTTTTTTCGCCTTGTTTTTATTTTTCGATGATTTTTTTGTGTGGCTGGCACCGAAAAAGGGAAAAGAATTTTTATTTTGTCTTTTTTTATTTTTCGATGATTTTTTTTTTGTGGCTGGCATCGAAAATGGACAAAAAAATTTAAAATTTATTTTTTCCATTTTTTTATTTTTCGATGATTTTTTTTGTGTGGCTGGCACCGAAAAAGGGAAAAAAAATTCAAGAATTTTTTTTTGTCTTTTTTATTTTTTGATGATTTTTTTTTGTGGCTGGCATCGAAAATGGAAAAAAAAATTAAATTTTTTTTTCCATTTTTTTTGTGTGGCTGGCATCGAAAATGGAAAAAAAAAATTTAAAATTTTTTTTCGCCTTTTTTTTATTTTTCGATGATTTTTTGGTGTGGCTGGCATCGAAAATGGAAAAAAAAAAATTAAAATTTTTTTTTCGCTTATTTTAATTTTTCGATGATTTTTTGGTGTGGCTGGCATCGAAAATGGGAAAATAAAATTTAAAAAATTTTTTTTCGCCTTTTTTTATTTTTCGATGATTTTTTTGTGTGGCTTGCACCGAAAAAGGGAAAAAAATTCAAGAATTTTTTTTTGCCTTTTTTATTTTCCGATGATTTTCTTTTGTGGCTGGCATCGAAAATGGAAAAAAAAATTTAAATTTTTTTTTTCGCCTTTATTATTTTTCGATGATTTTTTGGTGTGGCTGGCATCGAAATGGAAAAAAAAAATTAAGAAGTTTTTTTTGCCTTTTTTATTTTTCGATGATATTTTTGTGTGACTGGCATCGGAAATGGGAAAGAAAAATTTAAAAAAAATTTAAGCCTTTTTTTTTCGATGATTTTTTGGTGTGGCTGGCATCGAAAATGGAAAAAAAAATTTAAAATTTTTTTTTCCTTTTTTTTATTTTTCGATGATTTTTTTTGTGGCTGGCATCGAAAATGGAAAAAAAAAATTAAAAAAATTTTTTTCGCCTTTATTATTTTTCGATGATTTTTTTGTGTGGCTGGCATCGAAAATGGGAAAACAAATTTAAGAATTTTTTTTTCGCCTTTTTTTTATTTTTTCGATGATTTTTTGGTGTGGCTGGCATCGAAAATGGGAAAATAAAATTTAAGAATTTTTTTTTTCGCCTTTTTTATTTTTCGATGATTTTTTTTTTGTGGCTGGCATCGAAAATGGAAAAAAAAAAATAAAAGTTTTTTTTCCATTTTTTTTATTTTTCGATGATTTTTTTTTGTGGATGGCATCGAAAATGGAGAAAAAAATTAAAAAAATTTTTTTCGCCTTTTTTATTTTTCGATGATTTTTTTGTGTGGCTGGCATCGAAAATGGGAAAACAAATTTAAGACTTTTTTTTTCGCCTTTTTTTTATTTTTCGATGATTTTTTTGTGTGGCTGGCACCGAAAAAGGGAAAAGAATTTTTATTTTGTCTTTTTTTATTTTTCGATGATTTTTTTTTTGTGGCTGGCATCGAAAATGGAAAAAAAAATTTAAAATTTATTTTTTCCATTTTTTATTTTTCGATGATTTTTTTTTGTGTGGCTGGCACCGAAAAAGGAAAAAAAATTCAAGAATTTTTTTTTGTCTTTTTTATTTTTTGATGATTTTTTTTTGTGGCTGGCATCGAAAATGGAAAAAAAAATTAAATTTTTTTTTTTCCATTTTTTTATTTTGCGATGATTTTTTTTGTGTGGCTGGCATCGAAAATGGAAAAAAAAATTTAAAATTTTTTTTCGCCTTTTTTTATTTTTCGATGATTTTTTGGTGTGGCTGGCATTGAAAATGGAAAAAAAAAATTAAAATTTTTTTTTTCGCTTATTTTAATTTTTCGATGATTTTTTGGTGTGGCTGGCATCGAAAATGGGAAAATAAAATTTAAAAAATTTTTTTTCGCCTTTTTTTTATTTTTCGATGATTTTTTTGTGTGGCTTGCACCGAAAAAGGGAAAAAAATTAAAGAATTTTTTTTTGCCTTTTTTATTTTCCGATGATTTTCTTTTGTGGCTGGCATCGAAAATGGAAAAAAAAAATTAAAATTTTTTTTTCGCCTTTATTATTTTTCGATGATTTTTTGGTGTGGCTGGCATCGAAATGGAAAAAAAAATTAAGAAGTTTTTTTTGCCTTTTTTATTTTTCGATGATATTTTTGTGTGACTGGCATCGGAAATGGGAAAGAAAAATTTAAAAAAAAATTAAGCCTTTTTTTTCGATGATTTTTTGGTGTGGCTGGCATCGAAAATGGAAAAAAAATTTAAAATTTTTTTTTCCTTTTTTTTATTTTTCGATGATTTTTTTTTTGTGGCTGGCATCGAAAATGGAAAAAAAAAATTAAAAAAATTTTTTTCGCCTTTATTATTTTTCGATGATTTTTTTGTGTGGCTGGCATCGAAAATGGGAAAACAAATTTAAGAATTTTTTTTTCGCCTTTTTTATTTTTCGATGATTTTTTTGTGTGGCTGGCACCGAAAAAGGGAAAAGAATTTTTTTTTGTCTTTTTTTATTTTTCGATGATTTTTTTGTGTGGCTGGCATCGAAAATGAAAAAAAAAAAATTTAAAATTTTTTTTTTCCATTTTTTTATTTTTCCGTTTTTTTTTTGTGGCTGGCATCGAAAATGAAAAAAAAAAATCCATTTTTTTATTTTTCGATGATTTTTTTTTGTGTGGCTGGCATCGAAAATGGGAAAACAAATTTAAGAATTTTTTTTTTCGCCTTTTTTATTTTTCGATGATTTTTTTGTGTGGCTGGCACCGAAAAAGGGAAAAGAATTTTTTTTTGTCTTTTTTTATTTTTCGATGATTTTTTTGTGTGGCTGGCATCGAAAATGAAAAAAAAATAAAAAAAAAATTTTTCGCCTTTATTATTTTTCGATGATTTTTTGTGTGGCTGGCATCGAAAATGGGAAAACAAATTTAAGAATTTTTTTTTCGCCTTTTTTATTTTTCGATGATTTTTTTTGTGTGGCTGGCACCAAAAAGGGAAAAGAATTTTTTTTGTCTTTTTTTATTTTTCGATGATTTTTTTGTGTGGCTGGCATCGAAAATGAAAAAAAAAAATTAAAATTTTTTTTTTCCATTTTTTTTATTTTTCCATGATTTTTTTTTGTGGCTGGCATCGAAAATGAAAAAAAAAAATCCATTTTATTATTTTTCGATGATTTTTTTTGTGTGGCTGGCACCGAAAAAGGGAAAAAAATTCAAGAATTTTTTTTTGCGTCTTTTATTTTTTGATGATTTTTTTGTGGCTGGCATCGAAAACGGAAAAAAAAAATTAAATTTTTTTTTTCCATTTTTTTATTTTTCGATGATTTTTTTTGTGTGGCTGGCATCAAAAATGGAAAAAAAAATTAAAATTTTTTTTTCGCCTTTTTTTTATTTTTCGATGATTTTTTGGTGTGGCTGGCATCGAAAATGGAAAAAAAAATTAAAAAAAATTGTTTCGCCTTTTTTAATTTTTCTATGATTTTTTGGTGTGGCTGGCATCGAAAATGGGAAAATAAAATTTAAGAAATTTTGTTTCGCCTTTTTTTATTACTGGCATCGAAAATGGGAAAACAAATTTAAGAATTTTTTTTTCGCCTTTTTTTATTTTTCGATGATTTTTTTGTGTGGCTGGCACCGAAAAAGGGAAAAAAAATCAAGATTTTTTTTTGTCTTGTTTATTTTTCAAGATTTTTTTTGTGGCTGGCATCGAAAATAGAAAAAAAAGAAATAAATTTTTTTTTCCATTTTTTTTTATTTTTCGATGATTTTTTTTGTGGCTGTCATCATAAATGGAAAAAAAAATTAAAAATTTTTTTCCCCTTTTTTATTTTTCGATGATTTTTTTGTGTGGCTGGCACCAAAAAAGGGAAAAAAATAAAGATTTTTTTTTTTTTATGATTTTTTTTTGCGGCTGGCATCGAAAATGGAAAAAAAAATTTAAATTTTTTATTTCCATTTTTTTATTTTTCGATGATTTTTTTTTTGTGGCTGGCATCGAAAATGAAAAAAAAATAAAATTCAATTTTTTTTATTTTTCGATGATTTTTTTGTGTGGCTGGCACCGAAAAAGGGAAAAAAATTCAAGAATTTTTTTTTGCCTTTTTTATTTTTCGATGTTTTTTTTTTGTGGCTGGCATCGAAATGGAAAAAAAAAAAAAAAAAAATTCCATTTTTTTTATTTTTCGATGATTTTTTTGTGTGGCTGGCATTGAAAATGGAAAAACAAATTTAAGAATTTTTTTTTTTCGCCTTTTTTTATTTTTCGATGATTTTTTGGTGTGGCTGGCATCGAAAATGGGAAAATAAAATTTAAGAATTTTTTTTTTCGCCTTTTTTTTTATTTTTCTATGATTTTTTTTTGTAGCAGGCATCGAAAATGGAAAAAAAAAAATTAAAAGTTTTTTTTTCCATTTTTTTTATTTTTCGATGATTTTTTTTTTGTGGATGGAAAATGGAAAAAAAAAATTAAAAAATTTTTTTTCGCCTTTTTTATTTTTCGATGATTTTTTTTGTGTGGCTGGCATCGAAAATGGGAAAACAAATTTAAGAATTTTTTTTTCGCCTTTTTTTTTATTTTTCGATGATTTTTTTGTGTGGCTGGCATCGAATATGGAAAAAAAAAAATTAAAATTTTTTTTTTCGCCTTTTTTATTTTTCGATGATTTTTTTTTGTGGCTGGCATCGAAAATGGAAAAAAAAATTAAAAGTTTTTTTTCCATTTTTTTATTTTTCGATGATTTTTTTTTGTGGATGGCATCGAAAATGGAAAAAAAAATTAAAAAAATTTTTTTCGCCTTTTTTATTTTTCGATGATTTTTTTGTGTGGCTGGCATCGAAAATGGGAAAACAAATTTAAGAATTTTTTTTTCGCCTTTTTTTTATTTTTCGATGATTTTTTTGTGTGGCTGGCACCGAAAAAGGGAAAAGAATTTTTTTTTTTGTCTTTTTTTATTTTTCGATGATTTTTTTTTTGTGGCTGGCATCGAAAATGGAAAAAAAAAATTTAAAATTTATTTTTTCCATTTTTTTATTTTTCGATGATTTTTTGGTGTGACTGGCATCGAAAATGAAAAAAAAATAAATTTCCATTTTTTTTATTTTTCGATGATTTTTTTGTGTGGCTGGCACCGAAAAAGGGAAAAAAATTCAAGAATTTTTTTTGCCTTTATTATTTTTTGATGATTTTTTTTTGTGGCTGGCATCGAAAATGGAAAAAAAAAATTAAATTTTTTTTTCCATTTTTTTATTTTTCGATGATTTTTTTGTGTGGCTGGCATCAAAAATGAAAAAAAAAAATAAATTTCCATTTTTTTTATTTTTCGATGATTTTTTTGTGTGGCTGGCACCGAAAAAGGGAAAAAAATTCAAGAATTTTTTTTTGCCTTTTTTATTTTTCGATGATTTTTTTTTTGTGGCTGGCATCGAAATGGAAAAAAAAAAAAAAAATCAATTTTTTTTATTTTTCGATAATTTTTTTTGTGGCTGGCATCAAAAATGGAAAAAAAAAATAAAATTTTTTTTTTCGCCTTTTTTTATTTTTCGATGATTTTTTGGTGTGACTGGCATCGAAAATGGAAAAAAAAAAATTAAAAAAAATTGTTTCGCCTTTTTTAATTTTTCGATGATTTTTTGGTGTGGCTGGCATCGAAAATGGGAAAATAAAATTTAAGAAATTTTTTTTCGCCTTTTTTAATTACTGGCATCGAAAATGGGAAAACAAATTTAAGAATTTTTTTTTCGCCTTTTTTTTATTTTTCGATGATTTTTTTGTGTGGCTGGCACCGAAAAAGGGAAAAAAAATCAAGATTTTTTTTTTGTCTTGTTTATTTTTCAAGATTTTTTTTGTGGCTGGCATCGAAAAAAGAAAAAAAGAAATAAATTTTTTTTTCCATTTTTTTATTTTTCGATGATTTTTTTTGTGGCTGTTATCAAAAAAGGGAAAAAAAAATCAAGATTTTTTTTTTTGATGATTTTTTTTGTGGCTGGCATCGAAAATGGAAAAAAAAATTTTAAATTTTTTATTTCCATTTTTTTATTTTTCGATGATTTTTTTTTGTGGCTGGCATCGAAAATGAAAAAAAAAAAATTTCCATTTTTTTTATTTTTCGATGATTTTTTTGTGTGGCTGGCACCGAAAAAGGGAAAAAAATTCAAGAATTTTTTTTTGCCTTTTTTATTTTTCGATGATTTTTTTTGTGGATGGAAAATGGAAAAAAAAAATTAAAAAATTTTTTTTCGCCTTTTTTATTTTTCGATGATTTTTTTGTGTGGCTGGCACCGAAAAAGGGAAAAGAATTTTTATTTTGTCTTTTTTTATTTTTCGATGATTTTTTTTTTGTGGCTGGCATCGAAAATGGAAAAAAAAATTTAAAATTTATTTTTTCCATTTTTTTATTTTTCGATGATTTTTTTTTGTGTGGCTGGCACCGAAAAAGGGAAAAAAAATTTAAGAATTTTTTTTTTGTCTTTTTTATTTTTTGATGATTTTTTTTTGTGGCTGGCATCGAAAATGGAAAAAAAAAAATTATTTTTTTTTTTTCCATTTTTTTATTTTGCGATGATTTTTTTGTGTGGCTGGCATCAAAAATGGAAAAAAAAAATTTAAAATTTTTTTTTCGCCTTTTTTTTATTTTTCGATGATTTTTTGGTGTGGCTAGCATCGAAAATGGAAAAAAAAAAAATTAAAAATTTTTTTTTCGCTTATTTTAATTTTTCGATGATTTTTTGGTGTGGCTGGCATCGAAAATGGGAAAATAAAATTTAAAAAAATTTTTTTCGCCTTTTTTTTATTTTTCGATGATTTTTTGGTGTGGGAAAATGGGAAAATAAAATTTAAGAATTTTTTTTTCGCCTTTTTCTATTTTTCGATGATTTTTTTGTGTAGCTGGCATCGAAAATGGAAAAAAATAATAAAAATTTTTTTTTCGCCTCTTTTGTTTTTCGATGATTTTTTTGTGTGGCTGGCATCGAAAATGGAAAAACAAATTTAAGAATTTTTTTTTCGCCTTTTTTTATTTTTCGATGATTTTTTGGTGTGGCTGGCATCGAAAATGGGAAAATAAAATTTAAGAATCTTTTTTTCGCCTTTTTTTTTATTTTTCTATGATTTTTTTTGTAGCAGGCATCGAAAATGGAAAAAAAAAAATTAAAAGTTTTTTTTTCCATTTTTTTTATTTTTCGATGATTTTTTTTTGTGGATGGCATCGAAAATGGAAAAAAAAATTAAAATTTTTTTTTTCGCCTTTTTTATTTTTCGATGATTTTTTTGTGTGGCTGGCATCGAAAATGGGAAAACAAATTTAAGAATTTTTTTTTCGCCTTTATTATTTTTCGATGATTTTTTTGTGTGGCTGGCACCGAAAAAGGGAAAAGAATTTTTTTTTGTCTTTTTTTATTTTTCGATGATTTTTTTGTGTGGCTGGCATCGAAAATGAAAAAAAAAAAATTAAAAATTTTTTTTTTCCATTTTTTTATTTTTCCATGTTTTTTTTTGTGGCTGGCATCGTAAATGAAAAAAAAATCCATTTTTTTATTTTTCGATGATTTTTTTTGTGTGGCTGGCATCGAAAATGGGAAAACAAATTTAAGAATTTTTTTTTCGCCTTTATTATTTTTCGATGATTTTTTTGTGTGGCTGGCATCGAAAATGGGAAAACAAATTTAAGAATTTTTTTTTCGCCTTTTTTATTTTTCGATGATTTTTTTGTGTGGCTGGCACCAAAAAGGGAAAAGAATTTTTTTTGTCTTTTTTTTATTTTTCGATGATTTTTTTGTGTGGCTGGCATCGAAAATGAAAAAAAAAATTTAAAATTTTTTTTTCCATTTTTTTATTTTTCCATGATTTTTTTTTTGTGGCTGGCATCGAAAATGAAAAAAAAAAAATCAATTTTTTTATTTTTCGATGATTTTTTTTGTGTGGCTGGCTCCGAAAAATGGAAAAAAATTCAAGAATTTTTTTTTGCGTCTTTTATTTTTTGATGATTTTTTTGTGGCTGGCATCAAAAATGGAAAAAAAAAATTAAATTTTTTTTCCATTTTTTTATTTTTTGATGATTTTTTTGTGTGGCTGGCATCAAAAATGGAAAAAAAAAATTAAAATTTTTGTTTCGCCTTTTTTTTATTTTTCGATGATTTTTTGGTGTGGCTGGCATCGAAAATGGGAAAATAAAATTTAAGAAATTTTTTTTCGCCTTTTTTTATTACTGGCATCGAAAATGGGAAAAAAAATTAAAAGTTTTTTTTTTCATTTTTTTTTATTTTTCGATGATTTTTTTTTGTGGATGGCATCGAAAATGGAGAAAAAAATTAAAAAAATTTTTTTCGCCTTTTTTATTTTTCGATGATTTTTTTGTGTGGCTGGCATCGAAAATGGGAAAACAAATTTAAGAATTTTTTTTTCGCCTTTTTTTTATATTTCGATGATTTTTTTGTGTGGCTGGCACCGAAAAAGGGAAAAGAATTTTTTCTTTGTCTTTTTTTATTTTTCGATGATTTTTTTTTGTGGCTGGCATCGAAAATGGAAAAAAAAAATTTAAAATTTATTTTTTCCATTTTTTTATTTTTCGATGATTTTTTTTTGTGTGGCTGGCACCGAAAAAGGGAAAAAAAATCAAGAATTTTTTTTTGTCTTTTTTATTTTTTGATGATTTTTTTTGTGGCTGGCATCGAAAATGGAAAAAAAAATTAAATTTTTTTTTCCATATTTTTATTTTGCGATGATTTTTTTTGTGTGGCTGGCATCGAAAATGGAAAAAAAAAATTTAAAATTTTTTTTTCGCCTTTTTTTTATTTTTCGATGATTTTTTGGTGTGGCTGGCATCGAAAATGGAAAAAAAAAATAAAAAAAATTTTTTTCGCTTATTTTAATTTTTCGATGATTTTTTGGTGTGGCTGGCATCGAAAATGGAAAAACAAATTTAAGAATTTTTTTTTCGCCTTTATTATTTTTCGATGATTTTTTTGTGTGGCTGGCACCGAAAAAGGGGAAAGAATTTTTTTTTGTCTTTTTTTATTTTTCGATGATTTTTTTGTGTGGCTGGCATCGAAAATGAAAAAAAAAATTAAAAATTTTTTTTTTCCATTTTTTTATTTTTCCATGTTTTTTTTTGTGGCTGGCATCGTAAATGAAAAAAAAAATCCATTTTTTTATTTTTCGATGATTTTTTTTTGTGTGGCTGGCACCGAAAAAGGGAAAAAAATTCAAGATTTTTTTTTGGTCTTGTTTATTTTTCAAGATTTTTTGTGGCTGGCATCGAAAATAGAATAAAAAGAAATAAATTTTTTTTTCCATTTTTTTTATTTTTCGATGATTTTTTTTGTGGCTGTTATCAAAAATGGAAAAAAAAATTAAAATTTTCTTTTTCCCCTTTTTTATTTTTCGATGATTTTTTTGTGTGGCTGGCACCGAAAAAGGGAAAAAAAATCAAGATTTTTTTTTTTGTCTTGTTTATTTTTCAAGATTTTTTTTGTGGCTGGCATCGAAAAAAGAAAAAAAAGAAATAAATTTTTTTTTCCATTTTTTTATTTTTCGATGATTTTTTTTGTGGCTGTTATCAAAAATGGAAAAAAAAATTAAAATTTTTTTTTCCCCTTTTTTATTTTTCGATGATTTTTTTGTGTGGCTGGCACCAAAAAAGGGAAAAAAATCAAGATTTTTTTTTTTTGATGATTTTTTTTGTGTGGCTGGCATCGAAAATGGGAAAACAAATTTAAGAATTTTTTTTTCGCCTTTTTTATTTTTCGATGATTTTTTTGTGTGGCTGGCACCGAAAAAGGGAAAAGGATTTTTTTTTGTCTTTTTTTATTTTTCGATGATTTTTTTGTGTGGCTGGCATCGAAAATGAAAAAAAAATTAAAAAAAATTTTTTCGCCTTTATTATTTTTCGATGATTTTTTTGTGTGGCTGGCATCGAAAATGGGAAAACAAATTTAAGAAATTTTTTTTCGCCTTTTTTATTTTTCGATGATTTTTTTGTGTGGCTGGCACCAAAAAAGGAAAAGAATTTTTTTTTGTCTTTTTTAATTTTTCGATGATTTTTTTTGTGTGGCTGGCATCGAAAATGAAAAAAAAAAATTAAAATTTTTTTTTTCCATTTTTTTTATTTTTCCATGATTTTTTTTTGTGGCTGGCATCGAAAATGAAAAAAAAAATCCATTTTTTTATTTTTCGATGATTTTTTTTGTGTGGCTGGCACCGAAAAAGGGAAAAAAATTCAAGATTTTTTTTTGGTCTTGTTTATTTTTCAAGATTTTTTGTGGCTGGCATCGAAAATAGAATAAAAAGAAATAAATTTTTTTTTCCATTTTTTTTATTTTTCGATGATTTTTTTTTGTGGCTGTTATCAAAAATGGAAAAAAAAATTAAAATTTTCTTTTTCCCCTTTTTTATTTTTCGATGATTTTTTTGTGTGGCTGGCACCAAAAACGGGAAAAAAAATCAGGATTTTTTTTTTTTTGATGATTTTTTTTTGTGGCTGGCATCGAAAATGGAAAAACATTTTTTTAAATTTTTTATTTCCATTTTTTTATTTTTCGATGATTTTTTTTTGTGGCTGGCATCGAAAATGAAAAAAAAAAAAATTTCCATTTTTTTTTATTTTCGATGATTTTTTTGTGTGGCTGGCACCGAAAAAGGGAAAAAAAATCAAGGATTTTTTTTTTGGCTTTTTTTATTTTTCGATGATTTTTTTTTGTGGCTGGCATCGAAATGGAAAAAAAAAAAAAAATTTCCATTTTTTTTATTTTTCGATGATTTTTTTTTTGTGGCTGGCATCAAAAATGGAAAAAAAAATTAAAAAATTTTTTTTCGCCTTTTTTTTATTTTTCGATGATTTTTTGGTGTGGGAAAATGGGAAAATAAAATTTAAGAATTTTTTTTTCGCCTTTTTCTATTTTCGATGATTTTTTTGTGTAGCTGGCATCGAAAATGGAAAAAAAAAATTTAAAATTTTTTTTTTCGCCTCTTTTGTTTTTCGATGATTTTTTTGTGTGGCTGGCATCGAAAATGGAAAAACAAATTTAAGAATTTTTTTTTCGCCTTTTTTTATTTTTCGATGATTTTTTGGTGTGGCTGGCATAGAAAATGGGAAAATAAAATTTAAGAATTTTTTTTTTCGCCTTTTTTTTTTATTTTTCGATGATTTTTTTTTGTAGCAGGCATCGAAAATAAAAAAAAAAAAATTAAAATTTTTTTTTCGCCTCTTTTGTTTTTCGATGATTTTTTTGTGTGGCTGGCATCGAAAATGGAAAAACAAATTTAAGAATTTTTTTTTCGCCTTTTTTTATTTTTTGATGATTTTTTGGTGTGGCTGGCATCGAAAATGGGAAAATAAAATTTAAGAATTTTTTTTTTCGCCTTTTTTTTATTTTTCTATGATTTTTTTTTTGTAGCAGGCATCGAAAATGGAAAAAAAAAATTAAAAGTTTTTTTTTTCCATTTTTTTTATTTTTCGATGATTTTTTTTTGTGGATAGCATCGAAAATGGAAAAAAAAATTTAAAAATTTTTTTTCGCCTTTTTTATTTTTCGATGATTTTTTTGTGTGGCTGGCATCGAAAATGGGAAAACAAATTTAAGAATTTTTTTTTCGCCTTTTTTTTATTTTTCGATGATTTTTTTGTGTGGCTGGCATCGAATATGGAAAAAAAAAATAAAAAATTTTTTTTTCGCCTTTTTTATTTTTCGATGATTTTTTTTTGTGGCTGGCATCGAAAATGGAAAAAAAAATTAAGTTTTTTTTTCCATTTTTTTTATTTTTCGATGATTTTTTTTGTGTTTGGCATCGAAAATGGAAAAAAAAATTAAAAAAAAATTTTTCGCCTTTTTTATTTTTCGATGATTTTTTTGTGTGGCTGGCATCGAAAATGGGAAAACAAATTTAAGAATTTTTTTTTCGCCTTTTTTTTATTTTTCGATGATTTTTTTGTGTGGCTGGCACCGAAAAAGGGAAAAGAATTTTTTTTTTGTCATTTTTTATTTTTCGATGATTTTTTTTTTGTGGCTGGCATTGAAAATGGAAAAAAAAAATTTAAAATTTATTTTTTCCATTTTTTTATTTTTCGATGATTTTTTTTTGTGTGGCTGGCACCGAAAAAGGGAAAAAAAATTCAAGAATTTTTTTTTGCCTTTTTTATTTTTCGATGATTTTTTGGTGTGGCTGGCATCGAAAATGGAAAAAAAAAATTTAAAATTTTTTTTTCGCCTTTTTTTTATTTTTCGATGATTTTTTGGTGTGGCTGGCATCGAAAATGGAAAAAAAAAAATAAAAAATTTTTTATCGCTTATTTTAATTTTTCGATGATTTTTTGGTGTGGCTGGCATCGAAAATGGGAAAATAAAATTTAAGAAATTTTTTTTCGCCTTTTTTTATTTTTCGATGATTTTTTTGTGTGGCTTGCACCGAAAAAGGGAAAAAAATTCAAGAATTTTTTTTTTGTTTTTTTTATTTTCCGATGATTTTTTTTGTGGCTGGCATCGAAAATGGAAAAAAAAAAATTAAAATTTTTTTTTTCGCCTTTATTATTTTTCGATGATTTTTTGGTGTGGCTGGCATCGAAATGGAAAAAAAAAATTAAGAAGTTTTTATCGCCTTTTTTATTTTTCGATGATTTTTTTGTGTGACTGGCATCGGAAATGGGAAAGAAAAATTTAAAAAAAATTTAAGCCTTTTTTTTCGATGATTTTTTGTGTGGCTGGCATCGAAAAAGGGAAAAAAATTCAAGATTTTTTTTTGTCTTTTTTATTTTTCGATGATTTTTTGGTGTGGCTGGCATCGAAAATGGAAAAAAAAATTTAAAATTTTTTTTTTCCTTTTTTTATTTTTCGATGATTTTTTTTGTGGCTGGCATCGAAAATGGAAAAAAAAAATTAAAAAATTTTTTTTCGCCTTTATTATTTTTCGATGATTTTTTTGTGTGGCTGGCATCGAAAATGGGAAAACAAATTTAAGAATTTTTTTTCGCCTTTTTTATTTTTCGATGATTTTTTTGTGTGGCTGGCACCGAAAAAGGGAAAAGAATTTTTTTTTGTCTTTTTTTATTTTTCGATGATTTTTTTGTGTGGCTGGCATCGAAAATGAAAAAAAAAAATTTAAAATTTTTTTTTCCATTTTTTTTATTTTTTCATTTTTTTTTTTTTGTTGCTGGCATCGAAAATGAAAAAAAAAAATCCATTTTTTTATTTTTCGATGTTTTTTTTTGTGTGGCTGGCATCGAAAATGGGAAAACAAATTTAAGAATTTTTTTTTTCGCCTTTTTTATTTTTCGATGATTTTTTTGTGTGGCTGGCACCGAAAAAGGGAAAAGAATTTTTTTTTGTCTTTTTTTATTTTTCGATGATTTTTTTGTGTGGCTGGCATCGAAAATGAAAAAAAAAATTTAAAATTTTTTTTTCCATTTTTTTATTTTTCCATGTTTTTTTTTTGTGGCTGGCATCGAAAATGAAAATAAAAAATCAATTTTTTAATTTTTCGATGATTTTTTTGTGTGGCTGGCACCGAAAAAGGGAAAAAAAATCAAGATTTTTTTTTTGTCTTGTTTATTTTTCAAGATTTTTTTTGTGGCTGGCATCGAAAAAAGAAAAAAAAGAAATAAATTTTTTTTTCCATTTTTTTATTTTTCGATGATTTTTTTTGTGGCTGTTATCAAAAATGGAAAAAAAAATTAAAATTTTTTTTTCCCCTTTTTTATTTTTCGATGATTTTTTTGTGTGGCTGGCACCAAAAAAGGGAAAAAAATCAAGATTTTTTTTTTTTTGATGATTTTTTTTTGTGGCTGGCATCAAAAATGGAAAAAAAATAAATTTCCATTTATTTTATTTTTCGATGATTTTTTTTGTGGCTGGCATCAAAAATGGAAAAAAAAATAAAAATTTTTTTTTTCGCCTTTTTTTATTTTTCGATGATTTTTTGGTGTGACTGGCATCGAAAATGGAAAAAAAAAAATTTAAAAAAATTTTTTCGCCTTCTTTTTATTTTTCGATGATTTTTTGGTGTGGCTGGCATCGAAAATGGAAAAAAAAATTAAAAAAATTTTTTTCGCTTATTTTAATTTTTCGATGATTTTTTGGTGTGGCTGGCATCGAAAATGGGAAAATAAAATTTAAGAATTTTTTTTTTCGCCTTTTTTTTATTTTTCTATGATTTTTTTTTGTAGCAGGCATCGAAAATGGAAAAAAAAAATTAAAAAAAAAGTTTTTTTTTCCATTTTTTTTATTTTTCGATGATTTTTTTTTGTGGATAGCATCGAAAATGGAAAAAAAAATTTAAAAATTTTTTTTCGCCTTTTTTATTTTTCGATGATTTTTTTGTGTTGCTGGCATCGAAAATGGGAAAACAAATTTAAGAATTTTTTTTTCGCCTTTTTTATTTTTCGATGATTTTTTTGTGTGGCTGGCACCGAAAAAGGGAAAAGAATTTTTTTTTGTCTTTTTTTATTTTTCGATGATTTTTTTGTGTGGCTGGCATCGAAAAAGAAAAAAAAATTAAAAAAATTTTTTTCGCCTTTATTATTTTTCGATGATTTTTTTGTGTGGCTGGCATCGAAAATGGGAAAACAAATTTAAGAATTTTTTTTTCGCCTTTTTTATTTTTCGATGATTTTTTTGTGTGGCTGGCACCAAAAAGGGAAAAGAATTTTTTTTTGTCTTTTTTTATTTTTCGATGATTTTTTTGTGTGGCTGGCATCGAAAATGAAAAAAAAAAATCCATTTTTTTATTTTTCGATGATTTTTTTTGTGTGGCTGGCACCGAAAAAGGGAAAAAAATTCAAGAATTTTTTTTTGCGTCTTTTATTTTTTGATGATTTTTTTGTGGCTGGCATCGAAAATGGAAAAAAAAAATTAAATTTATTTTTTATTTATTTTTCGATGATTTTTTGGTGTGGGAAAATGGGAAAATAAAATTTAAGAATTTTTTTTTCGCCTTTTTTCTATTTTTCGATGATTTTTTTGTGTAGCTGGCATCGAAAATGGAAAAAAAAAATTAAAATTTTTTTTTCGCCTTTTTTATTTTTCGATGATTTTTTTGTGTGGCTGGCATCGAAAATGGAAAAACAAATTTAAGAATTTTTTTTTCGCCTTTTTTTATTTTTCGATGATTTTTTGGTGTGGCTGGCATCGAAAATGGGAAAATAAAATTTAAGAATTTTTTTTTTGCCTTTTTTTTTATTTTTCGATGATTTTTTTTGTAGCAGGCATCGAAAAAAGAAAAAAAAAATTTTAATTTTTTTTTTTCGCCTCTTTTGTTTTTCGATGATTTTTTTGTGTGGCTGGCATCGAAAATGGAAAAACAAATTTAAGAATTTTTTTTTCGCCTTTTTTTATTTTTCGATGATTTTTTGGTGTGGCTGGCATCGAAAATAGAAAAAAAAGAAATAATTTTTTTTTTCCATTTTTTTATTTTTCGATGATTTTTTTGTGGCTGTTATCAAAAATGGAAAAAAAAATTAAAATTTTTTTTTTCCCCTTTTTTATTTTTCGATGATTTTTTTGTGTGGTTGGCACCAAAAAAGGGAAAAAAATCAAGATTTTTTTTTGATTATTTTTTTTGTGGCTGGCATCGAAAATGGAAAAAAAAATTTTAAATTTTTTATTTCCATTTTTTTTATTTTTCGATGATTTTTTTTTTGTGGCTGGCATCGAAAATGAAAAAAAATAAATTTCCATTTTTTTTATTTTTCGATGATTTTTTTGTGTGGCTGGCACCGAAAAAGGGAAAAAAATTCAAGAATTTTTTTTTGCCTTTTTTATTTTTCGATGATTTTTTTTTGTGGCTGGCATCGAAATGGACAAAAAAAAAATTTCCATTTTTTTTATTTTTCGATGATTTTTTATTTGTGGCTGGCATCAAAAATGGAAAAAAAATTAAATTTTTTTTTTTCGCCTTTTTTTATTTTTCGATGATTTTTTGGTGTGACTGGCATCGAAAATGGAAAAAAATAAATTAAAAAAAAATTTTTCGCCTTCTTTTTATTTTTTGATGATTTTTTGGTGTGGGAAAATGGGAAAATAAAATTTACGAATTTTTTTTTTCGCCTTTTTCTATTTTTCGATGATTTTTTTTGTGTAGCTGGCATCGAAAATGGAAAAAGAAAATTCAAATTTTTTTTTCGCCTTTTTTATTTTTCGATGATTTTTTTGTGTGGCTGGCATCGAAAATGGAAAAACAAATTTAAGAATTTTTTTTTCGCCTTTTTTTATTTTTCGATGATTTTTTGGTGTGGCTGGCATCGAAAATGGGAAAATAAAATTTAAGAATTTTTTTTTTCGCCTTTTTTTTTATTTTTCGATGATTTTTTTTGTAGCAGGCATCGAAAAAAGAAAAAAAAAATTTAAAATTTTTTTTTTCGCCTCTTTTGTTTTTCGATGATTTTTTTGTGTGGCTGGCATCGAAAATGGAAAAACAAATTTAAGAATTGTTTTTTCGCCTTTTTTTATTTTTCGATGATTTTTTGGTGTGGCTGGCATCGAAAATAGAAAAAAAAGAAATAAATTTTTTTTTCCATTTTTTTATTTTTCGATGATTTTTTTTGTGGCTGTTATCAAAAATGGAAAAAAAAATTAAAATTTTTTTTTTCCCCTTTTTTATTTTTCGATGATTTTTTTGTGTGGCTGGCACCAAAAAAGGGAAAAAAATCAAGATTTTTTTTTTCGATGATTTTTTTTTGTGGCTGGCATCGAAAATGAAAAAAAAATAAATTACCATTTTTTTTATTTTTCGATGATTTTTTTGTGTGGCTGGCACCGAAAAAGGGAAAAAAATTCAAGAATTTTTTTTTGCCTTTTTTATTTTTCGATGATTTTTTTTTGTGGCTGGCATCGAAATGGAAAAAAAAAAAAAAATTCCATTTTTATTATTTTTCGATGATTTTTTTTTGTGGCTGGCATCAAAAATGGAAAAAAAATTAAAATTTTTTTTTCACCTTTTTTTATTTTTCGATGATTTTTTGGTGTGGCTGGCATCGAAAATGGGAAAATAAAATTTAAGAATTTTTTTTTTATTTTTCGATGATTTTTTTTTGTAGCAGGCATCGAAAATAGAAAAAAAAAATTAAAATTTTTTTTTTTCGCCTCTTTTGTTTTTCGATGATTTTTTTGTGTGGCTGGCATCGAAAATGGAAAAACAAATTTAAGAATTTTTTTTCGCCTTTTTTTATTTTTCGATGATTTTTTGGTGTGGCTGGCATCGAAAATGGGAAAATAAAATTTAAGAATTTTTTTTTTCGCCTTTTTTTTTTATTTTTCTATGATTTTTTTTTGTAGCAGGCATCGAAAATGGAAAAAAAAATTAAAAGTTTTTTTTTTCCATTTTTTTTATTTTTCGATGATTTTTTTTTATGGATGGCATCGAAAATGGAAAAAAAAATTTAAGAAATTTTTTTTCGCCTTTTTTTTATTTTTCGATGATTTTTTTGTGTGGCTTGCACCGAAAAAGGAAAAAAATTCAAGAATTTTTTTTTGCCTTTTTTATTTTCCGATGATTTTTTTTTGTGGCTGGCATCGAAAATGGAAAAAAAAAATTAAAATTTTTTTTTCGCCTTTATTATTTTTCGATGATTTTTTGGTGTGGCTGGCATCGAAATGGAAAAAAAAAATTAAGAAGTTTTTTTCGCCTTTTTTATTTTTCGATGATTTTTTTGTGTGACTGGCATCGGAAATGGGAAAGAAAAATTTAAAAAAAATTTAAGCCTTTTTTTTCGATGATTTTTTGTGTGGCTGGCATCGAAAAAGGGAAAAAAATTCAAGATTTTTTTTTTGTCTTTTTTATTTTTCGATGATTTTTTGGTGTGGCTGGCATCGAAAATGGAAAAAAAAATTTAAATTTTTTTTTTCCTTTTTTTTATTTTTCGATGATTTTTTTTGTGGCTGGCATCGAAAATGGAAAAAAAAATTAAAAAATTTTTTTTCGCCTTTATTATTTTTCGATGATTTTTTTGTGTGGCTGGCATCGAAAATGGGAAAACAAATTTAAGAATTTTTTTTTCGCATTTTTTATTTTGCGATGATTTTTTTGTGTGGCTGGCACCGAAAAAGGGAAAAGAATTTTTTTTTGTCTTTTTTTATTTTTCGATGATTTTTTTGTGTGGCTGGCATCGAAAATGAAAAAAAAAATTAAAAATTTTTTTTTCCATTTTTTTATTTTTCCATGTTTTTTTTTTGTGGCTGGCATCGAAAATGAAAAAAAAAAAATCAATTTTTTTATTTTTCGATGATTTTTTTTGTGTGGCTGGCATCGAAAATGGGAAAACAAATTTAAGAATATTTTTTTTCGCCTTTTTATATTTTTCGATGATTTTTTTGTGTGGCTGGCACCGAAAAAGGGAAAAGAATTTTTTTTTGTCTTTTTTTTATTTTTCGATGATTTTTTTGTGTGGCTGGCATCGAAAATAAAAAAAAAATTAAAAATTTTTTTTCCGCCTTAATTATTTTTCGATGATTTTTTTGTGTGGCTGGCATCGAAAATGGGAAAACAAATTTAAGAATTTTTTTTTCGCCTTTTTTTATTTTTCGATGATTTTTTTTCGACACTGGCAGGCACCAAAAAGGGAAAAGAATTTTTTTTGTCTTTTTTTTATTTTTCGATGATTTTTTTGTGTGGCTGGCATCGAAAATGAAAAAAAAAATTTTAATTTTTTTTTTCCATTTTTTTATTTTTCCATGATTTTTTTTTTGTGGCTGGCATCGAAAATGAAAAAAAAAAAATCCATTTTTTTATTTTTCGATGATTTTTTTGTGTGGCTGGCATCAAAAATGGAAAAAAAAAAATAAAATTTTTGTTTCGCCTTTTTTTTATTTTTCGATGATATTTTGGTGTGGCTGGCATCGAAAATGGAAAAAAAAATTAAAAAAAATTGTTTCGCCTTTTTTAATTTTTCGATGATTTTTTGGTGTGGCTGGCATCGAAAATGGGAAAATAAAATTTAAGAAATTTTTTTCGCCTTTTTTTATTACTGGCATCGAAAATGGGAAAACAAATTTAAGAATTTTTTTTTGTCTTGTTTATTTTTCAAGATTTTTTTTGTGGCTGGCATCGAAAATAGAAAAAAAGAAATAAATTTTTTTTTCCATTTTTTTATTTTTCGATGATTTTTTTTGTGGCTGTTATCAAAAAAGGGAAAAAAAATCAAGATTTTTTTTTTTGATGATTTTTTTTTTGTGGCTGGCATCGAAAATGGAAAAAAAAATTTTAAATTTTTTATTTTTCGATGATTTTTTTTTGTGGCTGGCATCGAAAATGAAAAAAAAAAAAAAATTCCATTTTTTTTATTTTTCGATGATTTTTTTGTGTGGCTGGCACTGAAAAAGGGAAAAAAAATCAAGATTTTTTTTTTGTCTTGTTTATTTTTCAAGATTTTTTTTGTGGCTGGCATCGAAAATAGAAAAAAAGAAATAAATTTTTTTTCCATTTTTTTATTTTTCGATGATTTTTTTTGTGGCTGTTATCAAAAAAGGGAAAAAAAATCAAGATTTTTTTTTTTTGATGATTTTTTTTTGTGGCTGGCATCGAAAATGGAAAAAAAAATTTTAAATTTTTTATTTTTCGATGATTTTTTTTTGTGGCTGGCATCGAAAATGAAAAAAAAAAAAAAATTCCATTTTTTTTATTTTTCGATGATTTTTTTGTGTGGCTGGCACAGAAAAAGGAAAAAAATTCAAGAATTTTTTTTTGCCTTTTTTATTTTTCGATGATTTTTTTTTGTGGCTGGCATCGAAAAGGAAAAAAAAAAAAAAATCCTTTTTTTTTATTTTTCGATAATTTTTTTTTTGGCTGGCATCAAAAATGGAAAAAAAAATTGAAATTTTTTTTCGCCTTTTTTTATTTTTCGATGATTTTTTGGTGTGACTGGCATCGAAAACGGAAAAAAAAAAATTAAAAAAATTTTTTCGCCTTTTTTATTTTTCGATGATTTTTTTGTGTGGCTGGCATCGAAAAAGGGAAAAGAATTTTTTTTTGTCTTTTTTTATTTTTCGATGATTTTTTTTTGTGGCTGGCATCGAAAATGGAAAAAAAAAATTAAAATTTATTTTTTCCATTTTTTTATTTTTCGATGATTTTTTTTTGTGTAGCTGGCACCGAAAAAGGGAAAAAAATTCAAGAATTTTTTTTTGCCTTTTTTATTTTTTGATGATTTTTTTTGTGGCTGGCATCGAAAATGGAAAAAAAAAAATTAATTTTTTTTTCCATTTTTTTATTTTTCGATGATTTTTTTGTGTGGCTGGCATCGAAAATGGAAAAAAAAATTTAAAATTTTTTTTTCGCCTTTTTTTTATTTTTCGATGATGTTTTGGTGTGGCTGGCATCGAAAATGGAAAAAAAAAATTAAAAAAATTTTTTTCGCTTATTTTAATTTTTCGATGATTTTTTGGTGTGGCTGGCATCGAAAATGGGAAAATAAAATTTAAGAAATTTTTTTTCGCCTTTTTTTTTATTTTTCGATGATTTTTTTGTGTGGCTTGCACCGAAAAAGGGAAAAAAATTCAAGAATTTTTTTTTGCCTTTTTTATTTTCCGATGATTTTTTTTGTGGCTGGCATCGAAAATGGAAAAAAAAAATTAAATTTTTTTTTTTCGCCTTTATTATTTTTCGATGATTTTTTGGTGTGGCTGGCATCGAAATGGAAAAAAAAAATTAAGAAGTTTTTTTCGCCTTTTTTTATTTTTCGATGATTTTTTTGTGTGACTGGCATCGGAAATGGGAAAGAAAAATTTAAAAAAAATTTAAGCCTTTTTTTTCGATGATTTTTTGTGTGGCTGGCATCGAAAAAGGGAAAAAAATTCAAGATTTTTTTTTGTCTTTTTTATTTTTCGATGATTTTTTGGTGTGGCTGGCATCGAAAATGGAAAAAAAAATTTAAAATTTTTTTTTCCTTTTTTTTATTTTTCGATGATTTTTGTTGTGGCTGGCATCGAAAATGGAAAAAAAAAATTAAAAAAAAATTTTTCGCCTTTATTATTTTTCGATGATTTTTTTGTGTGGCTGGCATCGAAAATGGGAAAACAAATTTAAGAATTTTTTTTTCGCCTTTTTTATTTTTCGATGATTTTTTTGTGTGGCTGGCACCGAAAAAGGGAAAAGAATTTTTTTTTGTCTTTTTTTATTTTTCGATGATTTTTTTGTGTGGCTGGCATCGAAAATGAAAAAAAAAAATTTAAAAATTTTTTTTTCCATTTTTTTATTTTTCCATGTTTTTTTTTGTGGCTGGCATCGAAAAAAAAAAAAAAAATCCATTTTGTGTGGCTGGCATCGAAAATGGAAAAAAAAATTTAAAATTTTTTTTTCGCCTTTTTTTTATTTTTCGATGATTTTTTGGTGTGGCTGGCATCGAAAATGGAAAAAAAAAATTAAAAAAATTTTTTTCGCTTATTTTAATTTTTCGATGATTTTTTGGTGTGGCTGGCATCGAAAATGGGAAAATAAAATTTAAAAAATTTTTTTTCGCCTTTTTTTATTTTTCGATGATTTTTTTGTGTGGCTTGCACCGAAAAAGGGAAAAAAATTCAAGAATTTTTTTTGCCTTTTTTATTTTCCGATGATTTTTTTGTTTGGCTGGCATCGAAAATGGAAAAAAAAAAATTAAAATTTTTTTTTTTCGCCTTTATTATTTTTCGATGATTTTTTGGTGTGGCTAGCATCGAAATGGAAAAAAAAAATTAAGAAGTTTTTATCGCCTTTTTTATTTTTCGATGATTTTTTTGTGTGACTGGCATCGGAAATGGGAAAGAAAAATTTAAAAAAATTTAAGCCTTTTTTTTCGATGATTTTTTTTGTGGCTGGCATCGAAAATGGAAAAAAAAAATTTAAAATTTATTTTTTCCATTTTTTTATTTTTCGATGATTTTTTTTTGTGTGGCTGGCACCGAAAAAGGGAAAAAAATTCAAGAATTTTTTTTTGCCTTTTTTATTTTTTGATGATTTTTTTTGTGGCTGGCATCGAAAATGGAAAAAAAAAATTAATTTTTTTTTCCATTTTTTTATTTTTCGATGATTTTTTTGTGTGGCTGGCATCGAAAATGGAAAAAAAAAAATTTAAAATTTTTTTTTCGCCTTTTTTTTATTTTTCGATGATGTTTTGGTGTGGCTGGCATCGAAAATGGAAAAAAAAAAATTAAAAAATTTTTTTTCGCTTATTTTAATTTTTCGATGATTTTTTGGTGTGGCTGGCATCGAAAATGGGAAAATAAAATTTAAGAAATTTTTTTTCGCCTTTTTTTTATTTTTCGATGATTTTTTTGTGTGGCTTGCACCGAAAAAGGGAAAAAAATTCAAGAATTTTTTTTTGCCTTTTTTATTTTCCGATGATTTTTTTTGTGTAGCAGGCATCGAAAAAAGAAAAAAAAAATTTAAAATTTTTTTTTTCGCCTCTTTTGTTTTTCGATGATTTTTTTGTGTGGCTGGCATCGAAAATGGAAAAACAAATTTAAGAATTTTTTTTTTCGCCTTTTTTTATTTTTCGATGATTTTTTGGTGTGGCTGGCATCGAAAATAGAAAAAAAAGAAATAAATTTTTTTTTCCATTTTTTTATTTTTCGATGATTTTTTTTGTGGCTGTTATCAAAAATGGAAAAAAAAAATAAAAATTTATTTTTTCCCCTTTTTTATTTTTCGATGATTTTTTTGTGTGGCTGGCATCGAAATTGGGAAAACAAATTTAAGAATTTGTTTTTCGCCTTTTTTATTTTTCGATGATTTTTTTGTGTGGCTGGCACCAAAAAGGGAAAAGAATTTTTTTTTGTCGTTTTTTATTTTTCGATGATTTTTTTGTGTGGCTGGCATCGAAAATGAAAAAAAAAATCCATTTTTTTATTTTTCGATGATTTTTTTTGTGTGGCTGGCACCGAAAAAGGGAAAAAAATTCAAGAATTTTTTTTTGCGTCTTTTATTTTTTGATGATTTTTTTGTGGCTGGCATCGAAAATGGAAAAAAAAAATTAAATTTATTTTTTATTTATTTTTCGATGATTTTTTGGTGTTTTTGAAAATGGGAAAATAAAATTTAAGAATTTTTTTTCGCCTTTTTTCTATTTTTCGATGATTTTTTTGTGTAGCTGGCATCGAAAATGGAAAAAAAAAAATTAAAATTTTTTTTTCGCCTTTTTTATTTTTCGATGATTTTTTTGTGTAGCAGGCATCGAAAAAAGAAAAAAAAAATTTAAATTTTTTTTTTTCGCCTCTTTTGTTTTTCGATGATTTTTTTGTGTGGCTGGCATCGAAAATGGAAAAACAAATTTAAGAATTTTTTTTTCGCCTTTTTTTATTTTTCGATGATTTTTTGGTGTGGCTGGCATCGAAAATAGAAAAAAAAGAAATAAATTTTTTTTTCCATTTTTTTATTTTTCGATGATTTTTTTTGTGGCTGTTATCAAAAATGGAAAAAAAAAAATTAAAATTTTTTTTTTCCCCTTTTTTATTTTTCGATGATTTTTTTGTGTGGCTGGCACCAAAAAAGGGAAAAAAATCAAGATTTTTTTTTTGATTATTTTTTTTTGTGGCTGGCATCGAAAATGGAAAAAAAAATTTTAAATTTTTTATTTCCATTTTTTTATTTTTCGATGATTTTTTTTTGTGGCTGGCATCGAAAATGAAAAAAAAATAAATTTCCATTTTTTTTATTTTTCGATGATTTTTTTGTGTGGCTGGCACCGAAAAAGGGAAAAAAATTCTAGAATTTTTTTTTGCCTTTTTTATTTTTCGATGATTTTTTTTTGTGGCTGGCATCGAAATGGACAAAAAAAAACATTTCCATTTTTTTTATTTTTCGATGATTTTTTTTTGTGGCTGGCATCAAAAATGGAAAAAAAAATTAGAAAATTTTTTTTCGCCTTTTTTTATTTTTCGATGATTTTTTGGTGTGACTGGCATCGAAAATGGAAAAAAAAAAAATTAAAAAAATTTTTTTCGCCTTCTTTTTATTTTTCGATGATTTTTTGGTGTGGGAAAATGGGAAAATAAAATTTAAGAATTTTTTTTTCGCCTTTTTCTATTTTTCGATGATTTTTTTGTGTAGCTGGCATCGAAAATGGAAAAAAAATTCAAATTTTTTTTTCGCCTTTTTTATTTTTCGATGATTTTTTTGTGTGGCTGGCATCGAAAATGGAAAAACAAATTTAAGAATTTTTTTTTCGCCTTTTTTTATTTTTCGATGATTTTTTGGTGTGGCTGGCATCGAAAATGGGAAAATAAAATTTAAGAATTTTTTTTTTCGCCTTTTTTTTTATTTTTCGATGATTTTTTTTTGTAGCAGGCATCGAAAAAAGAAAAAAAAAATTTAAAATTTTTTTTTTCGCCTCTTTTGTTTGTCGATGATTTTTTTGTGTGGCTGGCATCGAAAATGGAAAAACAAATTTAAGAATTTTTTTTTTCGCCTTTTTTTATTTTTCGATGATTTTTTGGTGTGGCTGGCATCGAAAATAGAAAAAAAAGAAATAAATTTTTTTTTCCATTTTTTTATTTTTCGATGATTTTTTTTGTGGCTGTTATCAAAAATGGAAAAAAAAAAATTAAAATTTTTTTTTTCCCCTTTTTTATTTTTCGATGATTTTTTTGTGTGGCTGGCACCAAAAAAGGGAAAAAAATCAAGATTTTTTTTTTTTGATTATTTTTTTTTGTGGCTGGCATCGAAAATGGAAAAAATTTTTTTAAATTTTTTATTTCCATTTTTTTATTTTTCGATGATTTTTTTTTGTGGCTGGCATCGAAAATGAAAAAAAAATAAATTTCCATTTTTTTTATTTTTCGATGATTTTTTTGGGTGGCTGGCACCGAAAAAGGGAAAAAAATTCAAGAATTTTTTTTTGCCTTTTTTTATTTTTCGATGACTTTTTTTTGTGGCTGGCATCGAAATGGACAAAAAAAAAAATTTCCATTTTTTTTATTTTTCGATGATTTTTTTTTGTGGCTGGCATCAAAAATGGAAAAAAAATTAAAATTTTTTTTTCGCCTTTTTTTATTTTTCGATGATTTTTTGGTGTGGCTGGCATCGAAAATGGGAAAATAAAATTTAAGAATTTTTTTTTCGCCTTTTTTTTTATTTTTCGATGATTTTTTGGTGTGGCTGGCATCGAAAATAGGAAAATAAAATTTAAGAATTTTTTTTTTCGCCTTTTTTTTTATTTTTCTATGATTTTTTTTTGTAGCAGGCATCGAAAATGGAAAAAAAAATTAAAAGTTTTTTTTTTCCATTATTTTTATTTTTCGATGATTTTTTTTTGTGGATGGCATCGAAAATGGAAAAAAAAATTAAGAAATTTTTTTTCGCCTTTTTTTTTATTTTTCGATGATTTTTTTGTGTGGCTTGCACCGAAAAAGGAAAAAAATTCAAGAATTTTTTTTTGCCTTTTTTATTTTCCGATGATTTTTTTTGTGGCTGGCATCGAAAATGGAAAAAAAAAATTAAAATTTTTTTTTTCGCCTTTATTATTTTTCGATGATTTTTTGGTGTGGCTGGCATCGAAATGGAAAAAAAAAATTAAGAAGTTTTTTTCGCCTTTTTTATTTTTCGATGATTTTTTTGTGTGACTGGCATCGGAAATGGGAAAGAAAAATTTAAAAAAAAATTAAGCCTTTTTTTTCGATGATTTTTTGTGTGGCTGGCATCGAAAAAGGGAAAAAAATTCAAGATTTTTTTTTGTCTTTTTTATTTTTCGATGATTTTTTGGTGTGGCTGGCATCGAAAATGGAAAAAAAAAATTTAAAATTTTTTTTTTCCTTTTTTTTATTTTTTGATGATTTTTTTTTGTGGCTGGCATCGAAAATGGAAAAAAAAATTAAAAAAATTTTTTTCGCCTTTATTATTTTTCGATGATTTTTTGTGTGGCTGGCATCGAAAATGGGAAAACAAATTTAAGAATTTTTTTTTCGCCTTTTTTATTTTTCGATGATTTTTTTGTGTGGCTGGCACCGAAAAAGGGAAAAGAATTTATTTTTGTCTTTTTTTATTTTTCGATGATTTTTTTGTGTGGCTGGCATCGAAAATGAAAAAAAAAAATTAAAAAAATTTTTTTTTCCATTTTTTTATTTTTCCATGTTTTTTTTTTGTGGCTGGCATCGAAAATGGAAAAAAAAATCAATTTTTTTATTTTTCGATGATTTTTTTTTGTGTGGCTGGCATCGAAAATGGGAAAACAAATTTAAGAATTTTTTTTTCGCCTTTTTATATTTTTCGATGATTTTTTTGTGTGGTTGGCACCGAAAAAGAGAAAAGAATTTTTTTTTGTCTTTTTTTATTTTTCGATGATTTTTTTGTGTGGCTGGCATCGAAAATGAAAAAAAAAATTAAAAATTTTTTTTTCGCCTTTATTATTTTTCGATGATTTTTTTGTGTGGCTGGCATCGAAAATGGGAAAACAAATTTAAGAATTTTTTTTTCGCCTTTTTTATTTTTCGATGATTTTTTTTCGACACTGGCACAGTGACACTGGCTGGCACCAAAAAGGGAAAAGAATTTTTTTTGTCTTTTTTTTATTTTTCGATGATTTTTTTGTGTGGCTGGCATCGAAAATGAAAAAAAAAATTTTAATTTTTTTTTTCCATTTTTTTATTTTTCCATGATTTTTTTTTGTGGCTGGCATCGAAAATGAAAAAAAAAAATCCATTTTTTTATTTTTCGATGATTTTTTTTGTGTGGCTGGCACCGAAAAAGGGAAAA
Organism: Ochlerotatus camptorhynchus; assembly: GCF_037179485.1. Classification (NCBI taxonomy): domain Eukaryota; kingdom Metazoa; phylum Arthropoda; class Insecta; order Diptera; family Culicidae; genus Ochlerotatus; species Ochlerotatus camptorhynchus. The sequence goes on from NW_027041065.1 coordinate 84,782, forward strand.
AAATTCAAGAATTTTTATTTGCGTCTTTTATTTTTTGATGATTTTTTTGTGGCTGGCATCGAAAATGGAAAAAAAATTAAATTTTTTTTTCCATTTTTTTATTTTTCGATGATTTTTTTGTGTGGCTGGCATCAAAAATGGAAAAAAAAAATTAAAATTTTTGTTTCGCCTTTTTTTTATTTTTCGATGATATTTTGGTGTGGCTGGCATCGAAAATGGAAAAAAAATTAAAAAAAATTGTTTCGCCTTTTTTAATTTTTCGATGATTTTTTGGTGTGGCTGGCATCGAAAATGGGAAAATAAAATTTAAGAAATTTTTTTTCGCCTTTTTTTATTACTGGCATCGAAAATGGGAAAACAAATTTAAGAATTATTTTTTCGCCTTTTTTTATTTTTCGATGATTTTTTTGTGTGGCTGGCACCGAAAAAGGGAAAAAAAATCAAGATTTTTTTTTTTGTCTTGTTTATTTTTCAAGATTTTTTTTGTGGCTGGCATCGAAAATGGAAAAAAAAATTTAAGAATTTTTTTTTCGCCTTTTTTTTATTTTTCGATGATTTTTTGGTGTGGCTGGCATCAAAAATGAAAAAAAAAATAAATTTCCATTTTTTTTTATTTTTCGATGATTTTTTTGTGTGGCTGGCACCGAAAAAGGGAAAAAAAAATTTAAGAATTTTTTTTTTCGCCTTTTTTTTTATTTTTCGATGATTTTTTTTGTAGCAGGCATCGAAAATAGAAAAAAAAAAATTTAAATTTTTTTTTTTCGCCTCTTTTGTTTTTTCGAAAAAAAAATCAATTTTTTTATTTTTCGATGATTTTTTTTGTGTGGCTGGCATCGAAAATGGGAAAACAAATTTAAGAATTTTTTTTTCGCCTTTTTATATTTTTCGATGATTTTTTTGTGTGGTTGGCACCGAAAAAGAGAAAAGAATTTTTTTTTGTCTTTTTTTATTTTTCGATGATTTTTTTGTGTGGCTGGCATCGAAAATGAAAAAAAAAATTAAAAATTTTTTTTTCGCCTTTATTATTTTTCGATGATTTTTTTGTGTGGCTGGCATCGAAAATGGGAAAACAAATTTAAGAATTTTTTTTTGCCTTTTTTATTTTTCGATGATTTTTTGGTGTGGCTGGCATCGAAAATGGGAAAATAAAATTTAAGAATTTTTTTTTTCGCCTTTTTTTTTATTTTCGATGATGTTTTTTGTAGCAGGCATCGAAAATAGAAAAAAAAAAATTTAAAATTTTTTTTTTCGCCTCTTTTGTTTTTCGATGATTTTTTTGTGTGGCTGGCATCGAAAATGGAAAAACAAATTTAAGAATTTTTTTTTCGCCTTTTTTTAATTTTTCGATGATTTTTTGGTGTGGCTGGCATCGAAAATGAAAAAAAAAATAAATTTCCATTTTTTTTTATTTTTCGATGATTTTTTTGTGTGGCTGGCACCGAAAAAGGGAAAAAAAATCAAGAATTTTTTTTTGCCTTTTTTATTTTTCGATGATTTTTTTTTGTGGCTGGCATCGAAAATGGAAAAAAAAATTTTAAATTTTTTATTTCCATTTTTTTTATTTTTCGATGATTTTTTTTTGTGGCTGGCATCGAAAATGAAAAAAAAAAAAATTTCCATTTTTTTTTATTTTTCGATGATTTTTTTGTGTGGCTGGCACCGAAAAAGGGAAAAAAATTCAAGAATTTTTTTTTGCCTTTTTCATTTTTCGATGATTTTTTTTTGTGGCTGGCATCGAAATGGAAAAAAAAAAAAAATTTAATTTTTTTTATTTTTCGATAATTTTTTTTGTGGCTGGCATCAAAAATGGAAAAAAAAATTAAAAAAATTTTTTTCGCCTTTATTATTTTTCGATGATTTTTTGTGTGGCTGGCATCGAAAATGGGAAAACAAATTTAAGAATTTTTTTTTCGCCTTTTTTATTTTTCGATGATTTTTTGGTGTGGCTGGCATCGAAAATGGGAAAATAAAATTTAAGAATTTTTTTTTTCGCCTTTTTTTTTATTTTTCGATGATTTTTTTTGTAGCAGGCATCGAAAATAGAAAAAAAAAAATTTAAAATTTTTTTTTCGCCTCTTTTGTTTTTCGATGATTTTTTTGTGTGGCTGGCATCGAAAATGGAAAAACAAATTTAAGAATTTTTTTTTCGCCTTTTTTTATTTTTCGATGATTTTTTGGTGTGGCTGGCATCGAAAATGGGAAAATAAAATTTAAGAATTTTTTTTTCGCCTTTTTTTTTATTTTTCGATGATTTTTTTTTGTAGCAGGCATCGAAAATAGAAAAAAAAAATTTAAAAATTTTTTTTTCGCCTCTTTTGTTTTTCGATGATTTTTTTGTGTGGCTGGCATCGAAAATGGAAAAACAAATTTAAGAATTTTTTTTCGCCTTTTTTTATTTTTCGATGATTTTTTGGTGTGGCTGGCATCGAAAATAGGAAAATAAAATTTAAGAATTTTTTTTTTCGCCTTTTTTTTTATTTTTCTATGATTTTTTTTTGTAGCAGGCATCGAAAATGGAAAAAAAAATTAAAAGTTTTTTTTTTCCATTATTTTTATTTTTCGATGATTTTTTTTTGTGGATGGCATCGAAAATGGAAAAAAAAAATTTAAGAAATTTTTTTTCGCCTTTTTTTTTATTTTTCGATGATTTTTTTGTGTGGCTTGCACCGAAAAAGGAAAAAAATTCAAGAATTTTTTTTTGCCTTTTTTATTTTCCGATGATTTTTTTTGTGGCTGGCATCGAAAATGGAAAAAAAAAAATTAAAATTTTTTTTTTCGCCTTTATTATTTTTCGATGATTTTTTGGTGTGGCTGGCATCGAAATGGAAAAAAAAAATTAAGAAGTTTTTTTCGCCTTTTTTATTTTTCGATGATTTTTTTGTGTGACTGGCATCGGAAATGGGAAAGAAAAATTAAAAAAAAAATTAAGCCTTTTTTTTCGATGATTTTTTGTGTGGCTGGCATCGAAAAAGGGAAAAAAATTCAAGATTTTTTTTTGTCTTTTTTATTTTTCGATGATTTTTTGGTGTGGCTGGCATCGAAAATGGAAAAAAAAAATTTAAAATTTTTTTTTTCCTTTTTTTTATTTTTTGATGATTTTTTTTTGTGGCTGGCATCGAAAATGGAAAAAAAAAATTAAAAAAATTTTTTTCGCCTTTATTATTTTTCGATGATTTTTTGTGTGGCTGGCATCGAAAATGGGAAAACAAATTTAAGAATTTTTTTTTCGCCTTTTTTATTTTTCGATGATTTTTTTGTGTGGCTGGCACCGAAAAAGGGAAAAGAATTTATTTTTGTCTTTTTTTATTTTTCGATGATTTTTTTGTGTGGCTGGCATCGAAAATGAAAAAAAAAAAATTAAAAAAATTTTTTTTTCCATTTTTTTATTTTTCCATGTTTTTTTTTTGTGGCTGGCATCGAAAATGGAAAAAAAAATCAATTTTTTTATTTTTCGATGATTTTTTTTGTGTGGCTGGCATCGAAAATGGGAAAACAAATTTAAGAATTTTTTTTTCGCCTTTTTATATTTTTCGATGATTTTTTTGTGTGGTTGGCACCGAAAAAGAGAAAAGAATTTTTTTTTGTCTTTTTTTATTTTTCGATGATTTTTTTGTGTGGCTGGCATCGAAAATGAAAAAAAAAATTAAAAATTTTTTTTTCGCCTTTATTATTTTTCGATGATTTTTTTGTGTGGCTGGCATCGAAAATGGGAAAACAAATTTAAGAATTTTTTTTTCGCCTTTTTTATTTTTCGATGATTTTTTTTCGACACTGGCACAGTGACACTGGCTGGCACCAAAAAGGGAAAAGAATTTTTTTTGTCTTTTTTTTATTTTTCGATGATTTTTTTGTGTGGCTGGCATCGAAAATGAAAAAAAAAATTTTAATTTTTTTTTCCATTTTTTTATTTTTCC